>NW_003212801.1:0-1030 GCF_000006405.1 Perkinsus marinus ATCC 50983
GGCGCCAGTCCGAAAGGGCGTGGGTTCGAACCCCACAGCTGTCAGTCTATATACCTGATTGGTGTTATATTGAGAACCAAGATCTTTTCAGAAGCGAGGTAGTGCAAGATCAAAACCTTCTGATCGATATTGCGCCATCGCACCTCGCAGAAACCGTTCAACCCATTTTTGTGTCCTCTGGTTTGGCAAGGCGATGCATCACCTCGGCTATGAATCCTGAAGCACTCATCGACAGTTTGGCCGAGTGGTCCAAGGCGCTGGTTTCAGGCGTCAGTCCGAAAGGGCGTGGGTTCGAACCCCACAGCTGTCAGTCTATATACCTGACTGGTCTTATATTAAGAACCGAGACCCTTTCAGAAGCGAGGTAGTGCAAGACCAAAACCTTTTGATCGATATTGTGCCATCGCACCTCGCAGAATCCGTTCAATCCATTTTTTGTGTCCTCTGGTTTGGCAGAGCGATGCATCACCTCGGCTATGAATCTTGAAGCACGCATCGACAGTTTGGCCGAGTGGTCTAAGGCGCTGGCTTAAGGCGCCAGTCCGAAAGGGCGTGGGTTCGAACCCCACAGCTGTCAGTCTATATACCTGATTGGTGTTATATTGAGAACCAAGATCTTTTCAGAAGCGAGGTAGTGCAAGATCAAAACCTTCTGATCGATATTGCGCCATCGCACCTCGCAGAAACCGTTCAACCCATTTTTGTGTCCTCTGGTTTGGCAAGGCGATGCATCACCTCGGCTATGAATCCTGAAGCACTCATCGACAGTTTGGCCGAGTGGTCCAAGGCGCTGGTTTCAGGCGTCAGTCCGAAAGGGCGTGGGTTCGAACCCCACAGCTGTCAGTCTATATACCTGACTGGTCTTATATTAAGAACCGAGACCCTTTCAGAAGCGAGGTAGTGCAAGACCAAAACCTTTTGATCGATATTGTGCCATCGCACCTCGCAGAATCCGTTCAATCCATTTTTTGTGTCCTCTGGTTTGGCAGAGCGATGCATCACCTCGGCTATGAATCTGAAGCACTCATCG
>NW_003209751.1:0-1427 GCF_000006405.1 Perkinsus marinus ATCC 50983
GAGTACGGTCGGCGGATCAACAGCGTGCTGCTGCTGCTGATGCAAACACCCGATGAGATATTACAGATGATCCAGTTCTACTAGTGGGGAGGACACATAGATTGAAAAACAGGTAGTATCATCCTAGCTACTAAGGCTGGGGCCTCGGCAGACCCATTCCTGCTACTACTAGCACAACACAAGCGTTATGTAATAGTAATACAGCACATCATAGTGCACCATGATGCCGTCATGATGAGCGACTAGCACTAGAGATGGAACAAGTGACTTTGAGTAACACCACTGTGAATAGTGGCTTGCCTAGTCGTTTATGAGGGCACCCCAACCCCTCACCTCAAGAGGCCAGCAGCCTTCCACCCCCTGAAGGTCCATTAGTAACTGTAGAACATACATAGAACTGTGTTATGTACATAACTGTAGAGCAAACATGGGTACAACGCACTGTAGAAGATAGGATAGGCTTGATAGGAGTACTTATTGCACTATATCTTATACCTCCTTGACACTGTTCGATTATCAAGTCAAAACGTAGCCGACGAATGGAATAAATGAACCCTCCAGAACCATGCGAGGTTATCTCGTGAGAATCCAGATAGGAAGTCGAAAAAGAGTGGTAGATTTGAAAATGTCCTGCAACTACCTCCTCTCCTCTGCTAGGACGATAGCAAGTGAGCAGGCCCGGGGTGCTATCGAGGAAACATAGCAGACTAGACGAGACCCGCCGCTACTTGAAGTATGGTAGTACCGACGGTAGCATCCCCCACGTGCTTCTACAGCAGCAGCAGCAGCAGCAGCCCTTTACAGTTGCCGTTGGACACGAGGCTTAGACAATATCCCCTAGCTGATGACGTAGTGCTAAAGGGGGGTTATCAGGTTATAGTACATCTCAGATATCCTGACACATCATCACTATGAATACAATAGCTCACTATATTTGGCATCATAGTAGCGAGGGCATCAACCAAGTCGGATATCTGTACCACTGCCGTGATTGCTTGGATTGAGGAGGAGGAGGGCACCACTGACTTCCCTTCAAGGATACGTGCACACGGCTTAGATGCTAGACACCCTCATGTGGACCAGCAAGTCTTACTTATGTTGTTGCCAACGAGTTGTTGACTCATGAAGGCATGACAACCTATCATTGGTAAGCATGACTGAACAACAGGGGTCTTTAGGAACGCAATGTGATGGTAAATTGTAGACAAAGGTACTCTACTGCGATGATATGATCATCTCTGGACAATCAGTTTCCAAACACTGATAGAAGACATTCGAGAATGGTGTCGGATATTACAGTGTGAGCTCCCGCTGCTGCATTTGAGAAAGAGATGTGCTAGGAGGGATCCACAAATGGAGAGGTCAGGGCTTGATCAGGAGCCAACACACCACAGATGCTAATGGCACGATCTATCAATTCTAGGTAT
>NW_003209832.1:0-1930 GCF_000006405.1 Perkinsus marinus ATCC 50983
CTAGTGTTTTACATATCACTAGGGTGGCCGTGGAACTCCATTGTAGGTTTCCTTTGCCCAATACGAAGGCCCCGAGCAAAGATTCTGCCCAGCTAAAGTGTATGAATACGACGATGAAGGGAAGCTCACCATCCATGCACAGAACTGTATTCACTGTAAAACTTGCAGTATCAAAACGCCTGGCCATTTCATACAGTGGACTGTCCCAGAAGGAGGTGGAGGACCGCAGTATGGCAGTATGTAAATCGCGCGCGCCTAGATGATCGATTGTTTGGCATCTGCCTTGTTGACAGGCATTCGCTGTTGTTTTTTGTTGTTGAGAGTTGAGTAATTTTTCTATCCGATATGTTTGTTCGAGGGTGACTGACCCGAGAATTGAACCTGGGTTGGTTGGTGGATAGTCGACTGTGCTAACCGTTTCGCTGAATATGACTGTATGGATGCTGTTGAGTCATAGTTGATGGGGTTTGTTGAGGAAGTACCATATAGGGAAAGTTACTCATGAATTTGGAGTGGGGGGGATTATAAATTATTGGTTCGATTCGGCGTCTGGCTTTATGCAGTTGAGTGTTGCTGATAAATTGTTGTTTTATTTAATTGATAAAAATTGAATTCGGATTGATATTTTGTTTGGGTAGGCAACAAGGACGGAGTTGCTAGGAGTTGTAAACTGTGGGCTTTCGAAGATTTGAAGGTCTGATCTTCGCGTGTGCTCTTCATTAGGTCGCCTCTTATCACTGCAGAAATACAATTTATTAATAATTTATAAACTCATTATAGCTACAGTAGAAATTCATCTATATTTTTAATACTGAAGTTTCATCCTAGTGATATGAAAAACACTAGTGAAAAACATACTTAACGACTACTGCATATCACGCGTTTTTCACCGAGTTTTACGACGCCACTCCACGTAAAACGGGTGAAACTCCATTGTAAAACTATAGGCGCTTTTATTCGTATTATTCTCTAGTGGGATTTTACATCTAGCAACGGCTCTGGTGGGCAAGTCGGGAATTCGCGCTGAGGCCTACTGGAGGGGGGTCTATGTGGTCGTTAGTGGTTGGGAGATTACTCTTAGGGGGAGTCTAGAAAATATGCGGAAATTCAGCGAGTATTCGTCTATGGATGGTTTCAGCATATTATTATTAATTTCTGTTAATGGTTATACATTACATCGAAGGGTTGTACCAGGGGATGTCGGTGAAGGCTAATGAAATGAAGGAGAAGCTTGCTGCTAATTGTTCTTTCTGTCGAGGTGTAAGTCTGCAGCATCAGCATGAGAGTGTGAAGAAAATATGAAAATTCTGATGGGAAATAATTGTTGGTTTCTGTACACTTCTACTCGAATTCATATATAAACGCCTATTATTAGCTCTGCAAACTTTCGACCTCAGCTGAGAAGGCATATACTCCAACTCCAACACTGCTGTTTTGGACTGCTGCAGTGAATGCCAATAAATGTGTTATTTCAGGATGTACTCTCCTTCTTGAGACCGTCCTCTTCCTCATCAGCCGAGTCGAGTGTCACTAACAAAGTTGAAAGGTGGTATAGGGATGCCGCGGGGGGCATGAGGCATTCCCCTGTTACCTTTACTGAGAAGGAAGTGGCTGTGGTGAATGATAACGGAGGCGATTGTTATACGTGCAGGATGGTGAGGTTTTCGGGTTTGCAGAGTGCGTGGAAATGTGGTATGTGAAAAATGTGTTATTTTATGAGAATCGATCTGAAACGACTTATATCGCATGAACAATGGAGTTTAACGTGAAGTGGCGTAGTAATACTCCATGTGAATTACAGGAAGTATATGTTTCCGCGACCGAGTGTTTTACACAAAGTGAATTGTGAAATATATTTTCCACTAGTGTTTCTCATATCACTAGGGTGGTGAATCTCAATTGAAAAAACCAACGACTTTGTTGTTCATTG
>NW_003200596.1:0-1352 GCF_000006405.1 Perkinsus marinus ATCC 50983
ATCTTCATCTCCCTTGTGAACTCGGCATTGCTACTGGCCCAACCACCCCTAGGATGAGGGGCATCGTTACTGGCCTCTCCTACGGACGTCATTGTTGCCGCCATAGACATCATCTGCCGTTGCTGTGGGGACTGATTATATGACGAGGACATTTCAATGCAGCCAGTACGTGGTCCAAAGGGCAGCAGTAGAGAATCGGGAGATCCCGAACTGCTATGACCATGTCCTCTCAGTTCAGTTTACCTATCCTAACTCAACCATCAACAAGAAGGAAAATAAGGTGTAACAAGAGCAACACCAATTCGGGGTTTGTTAGCTTTAAGACGTCTACGACATTCGTTCAATCACCAATACGTTGCCGTTCAGTAACCGTACCCGCCTTTCCTTCCTTTACCTCCCCAAGGCGAGGGGTCGCCACCCCACGGTCTGCTACTGTACGATGAAGGACCGCCGCCGCCGCTTTGAGGGATGGGGGAGTCCTCAGGACTAGAGTCCCAACCTCCTCCTCCACCACCACCAGTAGACCAGCCTCCTCCTTTACCTTTACCCTTGCCACCCCAACTACCCCCATACCCTCCTTCACTACTGGTAGCGAATCCTCCCTTGCCGCCTTTACTGTAAGCATAGCCAGAGGCACTACCCCCTTTACCACCACCATAACTGCCTTTACCGTAGTAGTCACCACCACTGGGGGCTGCCCTCTCAAATCGACCCGCACTACCTCCATACGAGTCTGATGAGCCTCCCTTACTGCCATACTCATAGCCCTTACCACCGTAACGTGAAGTTCCATAAGGATCACTCCGGTAAGCACCGCCCTTGCCACCATAGGGCGCGGGATTAGGTGCATACCCCTTACCCCCACCACCGTAGTAGTTCGAGGAATCATCTCCTCCCTTACCGAAGCCACCCTTTCCCCCATAGTCACCACCCTTACCCCAACCCCCTTTACCACCAGACCAGTCACCACTAGTGTAGCGAGCACTGTCATTTCCCCAACCACCTTTACTGCTACCACGCCAGTCGGAGCCCTTGCCACCCTTGCCGTGGTAGCCCTTGCCACCCTTCCCTCCAGAAGGATCATATTCATCCAGTTGATGTTCACGTTTGAAGTCATCAATGATCGGTGACACGTCGAGCTCACCGCTCACGATTTCGCGTACTATACGTGCCTATAAAAACGACACTTCCTAGATTCGAACCAGATACCTCCGGTATATCAACAACACCCTACCCCTTCCTCGCAGTTTTCCTCAGGCCCAACTAGCACGACTGTCCTCTCCTCCCCAGGACCACCATCCTCTGTAGGGACCACCTCAATACGAGTATGTGACCGTCGTTTGATCTCGTCA
>NW_003211781.1:0-5031 GCF_000006405.1 Perkinsus marinus ATCC 50983
GGCGAGAATTTTGATTCTGCAAATTGAGTATCTTTTCCGACTTTGCTTTTAGACGGAGTTGCAAGCAAGTGCAAAGGTCTTCACTCTCGTTATTCAAGGCGAAAGCAGACTGATATGCACACTTCAAACATGAAGCCGTTTTCTGCAGTTCCCTGAGCCGTGAGTCGTTCCGATTATCCCTCTTGGACTGGTCCCATTGGATGTCTTGAACTTCTCTTTCGGCTTTGAATTTCTCAGCGCGATATCTAGCAACCCGTTGCTCAGCCTCAGTCAACTTCCTTCTAGCGCCTTCGAGCTCCCCTTGTAACGCCTGTAGTTGTGTTGCTCGCGATGCACATTGTTGCCGTGCTGCTTCACCTTCCGCACTCATGCGGCGAGCCGTGCTGTCAAGCTCGCTGCACTTCTCTTCGAGCTTATCTATCTCTTGGGCCATATAGTTTTCACGTCTTCGTGCATCTTGAAGTTCTTGTTGGAGCACACTGATCGAGATCCCCTGATTTCAAGAAACAACTATCTTCGGAAGCGGGTAAGGTTCCTTAACGTTCAATGAATTTCATTGCCCTGCTGGCCCAATGGATAAGGCGCCACCCTCCTAAGGTGGAGATTCCGGGTTCGATCCCCGGGTAGGGTATATATTTTCAACGGTCTCTATCCATCTGCTGGGCTCCAAACCTCACCTCGTTCCTTGCCTCAATCGTATGCAGCCCTTTCACGACCTCGATGGCGAATGAGCTGGCTGACGTCGAAGTGAATGAACTCATGCTCGCAATCAATACCTAGACATTTACGAAACTGATGAGAATATGCTCCTTCTCGCAGCCACTTCGTGTTTACGAACGCCACTACCGCCACCCACTATATTGAAAGCAACTTGGCAAAGCATACGGAAACCACATTGAGCACAAGTTATCCCATAAGCTACAATCACAGAGTACGTGTAAACTGGCTACGTCCTTCGGTCTTGTTGTCGTTCTTTCGCTTTGCGCTTTTGTTGCCTATAATGGCGCCTATCAGTCGAGTGCCCGAGAAGTCCGGAGACCCACCGCCTGATGGTTTTGAGCCTCACACCACCATCCCGACGACAAAACACAGCTAGTAGCGGCTCGGATCTCACTACATATTGCAGATGGGGTAATACGGTGGTCGGAATGAATCATTCTGGCGCCCGATGCCCCGTATCATTCCGAATAATACGGGGCATCGGGCTTCTGATCGCCATGCCAAGAACCGAAGGGAACCTCATCTGAAATTTGAAAGATTTTGAGAAACACGACTGGTTGGGTCAGAGATAACGACTCCTATCACAACTTCGTGTAATAAAACTACCCTACCCGGGAATCGTACCCGGAGTCTCCACCTTAGGAGGGTGGCGCCTTATCCATTGGGCCAGCAGGGCGATACAAAACAACAATTCCATCCCGTCGGAGTTGATGAACTCTTATCGAATCTCAAATGTATATGGGAGAATGCTCTTTACTAGCCAATGGCTACTATGCAGGCTCAGTGCTCAAGTATACCAGGCACAGACACAAGTTGTGTCACACAGCTTTCCTTGACCCGGGCCAACATTGAGGAACACAAGTAACTCGTGATAAGAGAGAGTTTGTCGTTTAAGCGAACGTCATTATTCTCGATTACGGATCTCAACGTATACTACTCACTGAAAATACAGGTAGTTACCAGCGTATAAATTGAGAGAATGCGAGTGTGTGCAAGACGTATAAGAAGGACGATACAGTATAACACCACGATGTGCTACAATGAGGAGAGCGTCCTCACTGATGACCATTGCTCTGCCGGAGATCACTGAAGTTACGCTGGAGCCATCGATTGTGCTGTACCCAGTACTGCTCTACTCGCAGCCTCTCGCACTCTGCCGCCTCCTCAGCTCTGCGCTGCTTATCATCATTAGCGGAGCGAAGCATTGCATTTATTACCTAAAATCAGCAATCTGTATCGAAGAGACAGCGGAGGAAACATCCAAGTATCAATTGCACTCAAAGCACACCAAATTAGAGTAAATAACTTCTTCACTGAATCAAAAACTCGATATTATACCTCGAAAAGCGCTCGCCATTCTAATCGATAAGCTAATTTTGGTCCTAGTACTCGCGGCTGTGACACTAAAGGGCGCGATCAGCAGGATAAGCCCAAGCTGTATAAGTGGCCGCATACCACTGATGCAGTTTCGCATGTGACAAGTAATGACTCCTTTCTCTACACCGCCGTAACCTTAGTCCCACCTCGTAGGGGTTCCTGTGTGCGCTCTCAGGCGCTTCGCCCGTCCGCACCCGTTTCACATTCTCCTCCACTTCCTGGTCCTGCTGCTGCTGCTCTCCACACAAGGCCATCGGTGATGGGCACGTACTGGCGCTACTGCAGCTACTCACTACGCTGGAAATCCCAGCGGCAAACTCGGCGGCGGCAGGACCATCGGCGTCACCTACAAAATACAAGGTCGCAGGTTCGATCCCTGGTAAAGGCATTTCAATACCGAACTTCCTTTTGCCCGGTCTATTGTCGTCCACCTCCATCACAGCACACGAGGACCCCGGCACTATCTGCCACTCATTGCTTCTATTGTAGTAACCACTTGCCATGACCAAGGAGACAACCAAACAAAAATCACACAAATATCCTGCACGCACGCACAAAAAATCTTGCTCACATTTTTCAAGCTCAACCTCTACAGTTGATACTCCTCCAGTGCAAAACTATGCATGATAAAATATGACAGTAAAATCATCACTTAGGAAGCCTTTCGAAAAAGCGCGCGCCCGAGTAATCGATTTAACTTCACCTCTCAACCCTTCCAGAACACATCACCAGTTTTTCTCCTACCATGTCACAGAAACGTGTCGAAAGTTACAAAATGTGGCCAGTGAAAAGATACTCATCGATACAGTTACCCAATGCGACCAGAAAGAAAGCCAACCCCATTCCAGCTGTAACCCCATTAGTTGATGGGCATTGCCGTTCGCCCAAATTCCGCATGGCTTCAGCAGCTATCCTCTCTTTCTCCACCCTCTCCTGTAGCCTCTCAAGCAGGGCCCGGTCCGAATGATAATCATCATCATGATGATTTCCCCCGACTTTTCGCTGCGCCGCAAAATTCCAATTCTCCGTAGTGCGGCCGCCAGCCCAACTGCACAGTTCAAAAGCTTCCACCAATTCTTCCGCTTCACATTTCGATAGAAATGTGTCGTCCAAAACCAACCGTTTTAAAATGTGCGCTATTTTTTCCGACTTTTTCCGTCCAACCAAAACCGACCCGATCGCAACTTCCCTCCCTACAGGCAAATCCACATCACCGCTCAACAACGGCTCCACCAGGCGTTCTATCTGGTCGTCTGAGAATCCACCAATGCACGCAACTCGCAGGGCTTCCCATAGAGTTTCTCGAGGAACCTCCTCAGTTCTAGCCGTACATTTCCCAACAGCCTCGCGCATGATACCAACTTCAACATCGCCAACTCGACAAGCACGGAAGAGCGGGGCGAGCGACTCCAGAGAATCATCCTGTCGTATCGAAACAAGCACTATAGGTAGCAGCGTCGCAGCCATACCCTCATGCAAGTTGGCGAAGGAGTGGTATAACCTGTACGCATGCACAGGGCTCAGCCGCTTACCACCACTTTTCTCGACGAAACCACTTCTCTCCACTTCAGCAGGTGGGGACGTATCATTTTGCCGAAATCGATCACTCGATCGATTTGCCTTCCAACCTCGTTTGACCGCTTCTGCGCTCAGACTTATCCACGCTTGCTTCATGGGCCATTTCGTGGCACGCAATAATTCTCCAAAAACCGCCAACTCCTCTCCAGTGCTCTCACCCATCCTCCCAATGCAATCAATGATAAACCTCGTCGCTGCTGCCGACGCCCGACCGCGCGCCCCGAAATTCGCTCGCCGATCCGGCAGACCATACGCCTTGCAAACTTCTCCCAGAAGGCCCATCGCGCCCTCTATCCTACTCGAATTTTCCAAAGCTGATGCTAACACGTCATAAACCGATTTACTCTGAATTTTCTCCGCTCCAACTTTCGCGAAACATACCGCCAAATCTGCATGCATTTTATACTCCTTCTCAACAACAGTAGCCAAATGCGCTGCATGCAGCAACAACGAGGGCATCTCCCCCAATTTCCACATACCATCCTTCTTTGAAATCTTACAAAGATACCCCATCACAGGACCCAGCGATTCCAGGCACTGCCGATTAACCAATTGCTTGTCCATATGAACGTCGTAGAGTCCATAGTATTTACTCAGCCGCTCCAGGAATGCCCCCGAAGCGCCAAAACTCAGTATACATCGTTGCAGCTCAACAACAGGCAAATCCATCGCGCGCTGCGAAAATATTTCCAACAAAATTTCCCTCACTCCTTCAGGAAGGTACTCAGCGTGCTTGAGAAGGACGCCATACAAAACCGGCGGACTCATCCTCTCCAGCAACTCCTTATTCATGAGAAACTCAGCGGCCGCCGAAACTGCCGGATGCAATCTCCCACGATCGCCGTTGAAGCCGTTGATAATTTCCGGGCGAGCGAGAAATGACATACCACCCATCATCGATTCTGCTAGCGGCCTCAATCGGTGTAATAAAACACATATCTGACAACATGGAAAATTGGAGAAGTATATGTTCGCTTTCCTCAGCTGAGCTCAGAAGGTGCCTAACTAACCATACAAGTTTACATACAAAATTCGCGTAGAAGTGTACTACAAAAACCAACAAGAATTTCCCAAAATTTTCACCAACACATGTAGTTGACCATATGCATATTTCCCCTTCCTACCCGAACAAGGTCCTCCTCCCCGTGCATCGAATCGCCACGCCCGGCAGCTAATAGATGAGCCAACGCCGCATCAGCGAGTGCTACACAGTGTCGGCCGTCAGGGCGTACCAAAGAATACATAAATTCTGGAAAACGATTTCCTCGATTTCTGGCTGCTCTCCATAAGAGAGTAACCTGAAGAAACTGTGAATGACCGCGGGTTCAATCCCTGGTAGGGGCTTTTTTCCACTCA
>NW_003211781.1:5131-10027 GCF_000006405.1 Perkinsus marinus ATCC 50983
CCTGGAAAAATAATAAAAACAAAAAAATAGAAATAAAAAATATATTTTTCTATGGCCTACCGGTATGGAGGAGGGGCTCAGCCGACCAGTCGTGAGGAGTTCATAAACCGCTGATTCCGGTGTTGAATTAAAATCACCACACACGATGACCGGTAGCACTCCATTTTGGCTGTTACTCCAGCCCTGTACAACTTCTAAAGGGAAATCCAAAGGTCCCCGGTTCGAATCCCCCCGACGCCATTTTTAATACTCACCCAGCATGCACATAGCCTGCCACAATTTAACATCCCCAGCATCAACATCTGCAGTAATATGCGTATTAACAATTCCCAGAGGTCTGCCCCCACACCTGGCACAAAGATTCATTTCGTGCCCGCGTGACATGATACAAAACAGGCCCAAAACTTACCGCGAATCTTCCAACAAGCACGCTAGAGCAACATTCCCTTTACTCAATCTATTCCGTTGCTTCGTATTTCGCGCGCCCTGATATCTTGCGCTGTCCTTAGCATGGGCGTCAAATTCAATGGTGAATGAATCCACGACAGAAAATCTACTTTTTCTATACAAAATCGCGCACCCTTCCTCGCAATATCTGCACACACACACTCTCATGCGAAAGGTCCCCGGTTCGAAACCCGGCAAGGCTACTTATCCGTGAATATTCTCCTAGTTTTCGGAGCGTATAAGTAACCAAATCCCAAACCCTCCAGTGCTGGTAACAAAGATGTATACAAATGATCCGACTGGACTTCCTGAAAAAAGAAGGACGCGAAAATACGAAAAATCCCACCTTAATTTTTTGGAAAAAAATACCGAAAATTTTGGAAATTTTCTGGAAAAATTTCCACGAGGTAATTTTCAAAGTGAAAAAAAAACTATAAACCGTATTTCAGCCAGATTCAAACATTATAATATTTTCTCCTGTATACACATGGAAATTGCTACTATAATTCAGCATTACCAACGATGATGATAACGAGCCAGGTTCAATCCCCACCGCCGTCACCTGCAGACACACTATATCTCCTTCTAACGCTGCTATCTGTTTTATAATCAAATGCCTCCTATAATTCCAACTCAATGCCCACGGGGGACAATACGGGTACTGTTGTGGCGTACAATATATATCTAAAACTCCAATACCTCTACAATCCACCTAGACCAACAGGTTAGCATGCCAGCCTATGCATCCAAAGGTACCCGGTTCGATTCAACCACAACATATCTTCCACTCAATGTTGGAGTAGGAATATATATTCGCTTTCCTCACCCGAGCTCAGGAGTTTCCTTAGTATACTATGGAAATTTACACACGAATTCGCCGAAAAATGCTCAAAACCCAACAAAAAAATCCTCAGAATTTCCATATAGTCACCAACCCATCTAGTTGACCATATACATATTTTCCCACACTACTAATTTATACTTTTTTCACTACATTCCTAAGAATTCCTATGGAAGCTTTCAGAAACCGAAAATAAATTCCCGAAATTTCCTCAGAATTTTCGTTTTTTTCCCACACAACAACTCATACCGTACGAATATTCCAATCCAACAACTGAAAATTCACCCACAAATTCGCGTAAAATTTCCGAAAACCACCAAAAATCTCCCAATTTTTTCCCAAAATTTTCCCCACACTCTTTCAACTCACCCGCAAGGATATTCCAATTCAACAGCTTTATCGCCTGACCCGTGGCTATGTGATCCAACGCCCCATAAACCGACAGCATTTCCCGAAGTGGTGGTGAATAAGTCATTGGGTCAAAGCACGGCATGGTCATGAGATACCTGAATACACACCTGAATGCAAAAAGCGCGCGCCCGATTAATCGATTGTATGCAACATACACAGATCCACTGCCAGTTTGTGAGATCGATGTCAATGGTTGGAGAGTACCACCCGCAATAACCGGTCCTGAGTCCGTGGAGGCGTTATCTGACAAGGAGTGTCGAACGTTTTAACCCGAGTAAAAACAACGCCATCAACGAATACACCAGTACAGGAAATTCAGCGCATACAATTTACGAAATTGAAAATGTTGACAAGGTGTAATCATCGTCATCATTTTATCGCATATATCAGGTTTACTCCCAGGGTGATTTTGAAAACGTCCACAAAACTGAGAAAATCCCACCAAAAAAAAGAAAAAAATCAAATTATCAATGGAATTTCACGACCCTAGTGATATGAAAAACGCTATTACTACTACAGACCGCGAATATCGCGTTTTTCACCGCCGAGTTTTACGCCAACAAAACTGATAAATTCCCACTCCTACTATTACCACTCCTCCGAGACCTCCCCGTCCCTTCCCGATCAGCCATACATGCATCCTCTGATTCGCTGCTATCGTCATCTACCTATAGAAAATCACCTCCGAAATGACATAACACTCCAACACTATTTGTACTCTATCATCGGCTGTCCTACACCTGCGAGTAGTTGAGGAGGAGGAGGAGTGGTATGGTATCGGCTCAGTGCTGTATACTCTGAAAATACAAATTCAAAAACGAGTGGTCGTGAAATTAATATATAAATTTTACGCCAAAAGGTACAGTGAAACTCTCACACTATGAAAAATCAAATCAGCTATGTGACGCAAAAAAACTAAAAAAATCTCAAAAATTTACGAAAATTTAGTGTAAATTTTGGGAAAAAGTTGAAACCAACTCTCACACTGTAAAAATTCAGATCAGCTATGTGGCGCAAAAAAACAGAAAAAAAATCTCAAAAATTTACGAAAATTTAGTGTAAATTTCGGGAAAAAGTTGAAACCAACTCTTACACTGTAAAAATTCTGATCAGCTATGTGGCGCAAAAAAACTAAAAAAAATCTCAAAAATTTACAAAATTTATTATAAATTTCGGGAAAAAAATTAGAAACAAATCCCAAAAAATAAACAATAATAAAGTTTCACCTGTGACATGAAAAACATATTTTACTTCGCGTTTTTCACACCACGTGAAAAACTGTTAAATCTCCATTAAAATTCATCGAAATCGGGAGGAAAAAATCATTAAATATTCATAAATTCCACAAAAATTCCGCTACATTTTCCCAAAAAGTCAACTGCGCCTCCTCACCCCTTACTTCACACAGAGCACCCGATCGGTATCTTCTGGTGTCGGCGTATACGTCCGCGTATTTGCTACAGCAGTCCAGCATGATCCTGCTAATGCAGGCGTTTCCTGCGAACAAAATTTTCCGAAAAAAATTTCCGAAAAAAATTTTTTCCTTACATTAACAGGCGATTGGTCACGACCACTTCCTGGTGCTGCTAAGTCCGGTCCTAACGTAGCCGTAGTGCTGTGCTCCGCAGCCTCGTCCTGAGAGACAATTTGCACGCATGCACAAGTTAGCATAAATCACCACCTCCTCAATAGTAGCCCAGGGACAATACATACAATCGTCCTCCTTATCACTAGCTGGGCAGGGGAGACAATGCTCATCCTGAAAATATGATAAAACCTATCAGTGTTGGAGTAGTAATATATCTTCGCTGTTCCTCACCTATTGAGCTCAAAAGTTTATATACAAAAACCACTGAGAATTTCCCTCACAATTTTCATGTAGCCATCACCAACACATGCTGCTGTTGTATGATATTCCTGCTAGCTCTAGAGAGCTTCACGCAAAATATGAACAACAAAAATTGTATGTAAACATACCCTCATAGTAAGAGGAAAATTATCCAAAATTGCGTCACCATCACCAACACAGCAGTTTCACGACTACCCGTTTTAAGTGGCGTCGTAGAACTCGGCGGTGAAAAACTAAGCGATATTTGCGGTGATATGCAGTAGATGTGAAATATGTGTTTTTCATCGTATCACTAGGGGTAAACTCCAATATTCATCTCGAAATGTATCACTTCGAATGACCGTGACAACACGTAAGCAAAATTGTTGCTGATACTACTACAACTAGAATACCATCCTTTCGTCAAGTCGCTGAAATTTCACTCTTTTCACACGAAAAAAAAGGCACTAGTGAAAATATCGCCTTTTCACATTGAGTATTACGCCACTTCACGTTCACTTCGCGTAAAACTCCAATACACAAATTTTTTTATCACCAACCCGAAATATCAAAATCTCATTACAACTATAATACTAAGGCTAGCACATTTTATCACTTACTAAACAGCCACTCACTCACCAAATCAAAAATCACTGAAAAATCTCAAAAAAATTCCGAAAATTCGTAAAAATCCCTTATTACCGCCAGAAACCTATAGCCTTGCTTTAAGCACTCCGGAGAACAGTAAAATCTAAACGTCCTAGCGACGTCTCGAATGGTGCCGGGTCTGTGGGGGTGATATACGCAGTTGTGAATCGATGGTCCGCGATACCTAAATCACACATGCAGAAAAATTAACAAAAAAACGATATGAAAATTCACAAAAAAACGATATGAAAATTCACAAAAAAACGATATGAAAATTCACAAAAAAACGATATGAAAATTCACAAAAAAACGATATGAAAATTCACAAAAAAACGATATGAAAATTCACAAAAAAACGATATGAAAATTCACAAAAAAATTTCACAAACTGCATTTTGCTATACTGTAGCTAAACTCAGCCGAAAAACACAAAATTTTTCTCCAAAAATTTTTTTTCAAAACCACACAAGGATAGACAGTTACCATCACAGATTCAAATCGTGGAAATGGTTATAAAAAGTGTATAAAGAAAATATGCATATGGCCGACTACGCTGATAATACAATAATAAAGTTTCACGACCCGTTTTACGCGAAGTGGCGTAATACTCCGTGAAAAACCCGATATTCGCAGTAGTCGTGAAACATCATATCACTATCATCATTGATAATTTCTGAATTTTTCCGATCGTATTTTCCCACTATCACCATTGCCAAGAAAT
>NW_003211781.1:10127-15624 GCF_000006405.1 Perkinsus marinus ATCC 50983
AGATAATATGCATTTTCTATTCCGAGATTAATGATAGTGAACAACTGTCGCTATCATAGTCTCGAAAGGTTACCATTAGAACATCACATGTTCATAGCAACGCTTATATTGTCGTTATCAACGATTATTATCAATCTCGGAAATTTGCGCGCCCTTTCTTCATCTGCATATCACATTATGAAAATTTTCACACGAATTCGTATAGGAATGGTCGGAAAATAACAAAAATTTTCGTTAATTTTCCCATTTTTTTAATATTGTCATCAACACATGTAGTTGCTACAACAGTGTTGGAGTAGAAATTTATGTTTGCTTTCCTCAGCTCGGGAGTTTCCAAAACTACATTATGAAAATTCACACACGAGTTGGAGTAGAAGTGTACAACAAAAACCAACAATGTTTTCAAAAGTTTTAACAAAATTTGAACAAAATTTCCCCAGAATTTTCACATTGTCCCGTAGTTGACCATGTTAATATTTACTCAGTGGTGAAAAAACGCACATGGTCAACTACATCTGTTGATGAAAAAAAGGAAAAATTCTGAGAAAATTCTTGTTGGTTTTCGTACACTTCTACTCCCAGTCGCGTGAAAATTATTGGAGTTTCACAACCCGTTTTACGTCGTGAAAAAGCCGATATTCGCGGTGATATGCAGTAGTCGTGAAATATATTTTTCGCTAGTGTTTTTTCATCATATCACTAGGGTGAATTTCCATAATGTAGTTTTAGAAACTCCCCGAGCTGAGGAGATTATATATTCCTACTCCAACACTGCTCTTATATTACCTTGCATTTCCTCCAGTTTGCAAAAATACGTTTTTATGCTTTTTTATGCTGATCCTCCTACGACGGGTAGGAGGCGGTGAAAATACAGGGATCGCGAGGAAATGAACGTTTTTCTGGCGAAAAAAGTCACACGGATATTTTCACCCCGACATAATCGTTCGTTCTTCAATTGTGAGGAGAATAAATCGATAATATAATCGTCTGAAAATTCTACTACACGAATAGATATGAGGAAAGCGAACACATATACCTACACCAACAGTGTTGTTTACTTCTACGTATATTGTCATTTATATATAATCATATACGTATATATTACTATATTCATTAAATTTGAAAAAACTATGGGAAAATAAATTTGTCAATTCCTTATTAGGAAATCATCTGTTTCCTATTTGCCCTCAGGAATTAACACTCGAATTGTCTCAGGGAAAAAATATAAAATCGAGGGAGAAAAAAAATGTCGGAAAAATGCGGCGACCAGGAATCGAATGGGCATTTACCAGGGACCTCCTTATTTCGGACGAACGATGATGTGGGCAACTAAATGACTTCAAATTTGAGTTTCACCGCAATCTTCACATTGTTATCTCTACTACTCGCAGTGTGGTATAATGAAGCGTGGATAACACAGACGATGAGGAAACAGGAAATGGAGGCTTTCAGTAGCGTTAAAATGGGAAAATTTGCAAATGTGTTGGTGATGACAAAAAATTCTCATTGATTTTTGTACATTTCTACCCGAATTCGTATATAAAATCCTATAGTGTAGTTTTGGAAACTCCTGAGCTCAGTAGCTGAGGAAAGCGAAATTGAAGTTTTCAATGGTGAAATAATAATTGGAAATTTATCGGGTATTTTTCCGAATTCATTTGATGATGAGAAATAACAAAAAATTTTTTTCATCACCTTTTCAACGAAGTGTTAGAATAATTACGGTACCGTAAATTACGAGAAAAAAATAATTTTCAAAAAAAAATTTTCTTTGGATTTTATGCAGTTTCACCCTAGTGATGTGAAAAACATATTTCAAAATTCACTTCGCGGAAAACAATTACATTTTCGCGGAAACATATACGTCATAAAATTAACGTCTAGTATTACGCCACTTCACGACCCGTTTTACGTAAAGTGGCGTAAAACTCAGCGGTGAAAAACGCGATATTCGCGGTTATATGAAATATGTTTTTCACTAGTGTTTTTCATATCACTAGGAAGGTGAAACTACAATGATAGTTTTTGTGACCAACAGCAAGTGTCACTATTTTTTCAGAAAAAAAAATTCCAACGATTTTTTTGTCAGTTCCTCTGGTGTCCAAATACTACAGTGCGGAGGTTCTTGATGCTATCGAGACGCTGGAAAAAGACAATCTTATTCATCAACCAAATCTGCAAGAGTGGTATGAGGTAAAAAAAATAATTTTTTTCCAAAAATTTTTAATCAGTGTTGGAGAAAATTTATGTTTGCTTTCCTCAGCTGAGTTGAAGCTTTTTCAGATTGATTATTGAAGTTTATATACGAATTCGGGAAGAAGTGTTGAGAATTTTCCGAAGTTTCCTCATAATTTTTAATATTATCACCAACACATGTGGTTGACCATGTGCATATTTTCTCATTCCTAGTCAGTGTTGGAGTAGGAATATATATTTGCTTTCCTCACCTCGGGGTTTCCAAAACTATATTATAAGAATTTACACACGAGTTGGGGTAGAAGTGTACAGAAACCAACAATATTTTTCTGCATTTTTTTTCAGAATTACCATATTTTCCTACATTTTTTCCACAATTCTTTATTTTTCCCTACACTTTTTTCCAGAATTTTTATGTTTTCCTGTACTTTTTTTCCAGAATTTTCATATTTTCCTACACTTTTTTCCAAATTTTTCCACATTTTTGTGGTAAATATGATTTCTCAACATCAGGAACTTCTAAGACGACCCCGAACTCCCGCAGAGCTACGACGAGCTGAGCGTTCGAAAGGTGAAAAAGGCGATGATACTACTTCTCGAGAAATCATTCTGAAAATGATAAAAATTCGTAGTTTTTTTTCTCAACAGTGTGCGGAGGAAAATATGCAAATGTGAAAATTTTTGGGGAATTCTTGTTACCCGAATCCATATGTAACTTGTATTATATAGCTGAGGAAAGTAAACATATATTAATTGTGTTCGATCGTTTTAGAGTTTAACTGCACTGATCGTCATCAATTGTATTTTTTTTTGTTTTCAGCGATTCTCCTGGAGTGGTTACGACAGCTTTACATTTCCTACCAAAATGGAGTTTTAGATATTTCCAGGTGGGGTTCACGGAAAGAGACAAACTCTCTAGACTTGGTTTTTTTTGGAAAAAATAATAATGGAGTTTCACCCGTTTTACGTGAAGTGGCGTGAAAAACGCGATATTCGCGGTGATATGCAGTAGTCGTGAAATATATTTCCCGCTAGTGTTATTCATATCACTAGGGTTGATATTTATTCGTATTAAGGCACCGGGATGTTTTACCCGGCAAAAACAAAGTGTTGCTAATCCAAGAACTGGTAACACCATTGGCAAGAGCACACGATATGATGAGGGATAAGAAACAACTGTTGTTTTCGGATGATGGACAAACATCGGTGAGTTCGGGGGAAATTCGGATCGCTTTTATTGAGTATTTATTATAATGGAGTTGCACCACCCTAGTGATATGAAAAAAATATCGTATTTCGCGGTCGCAGAAAAGGCATGAAAATAGTAGTATTTGGAAAACACGTGATATCGCGTTTTTCACATGGAGTTTTACCCCACTTCGCGTAAAACGGATGAACTTTAACAATTGAGTAATTATAGTTATTCGTTTTTATAGTAGTTAGTATTAGAGTTTCACGAGGAGTGGTATGATACGATAGCGATATAAAGCGAGTTAAGAATACTCGTACACCGGGCAAGTCACTTCATACGTTTTACGCATTATTCACCCCTTACATGTGTTTTACACGAAGTTGAATATACTATGGGTGAAACTTGATTTTTTACTAATGTTTGAAATTGGTGTGATAACAGGTACTTGAACATTTCCTCGATATTTATCACATACCGTCACCAGTCACCGAATAATATATCAAAAGTTGCTTTTCCCGTCATTAATTCTTGCGTTTTAGCGGAGCGAAGCGTACATTTTTAGTGTGTTTTTTTGTGAGTGTGAAGAATAGATGGTGTGTGGGAGTAGACGAGGATTCACCGACCGGCAATTCTCACATGGTCAACTACATGTGTTGGTGATGACAATATGGAAAATATTGTTGGTTTTTTGTACACTTCTACCCCTAGTCGTGTGTGAATTTTCATAATATAGTTTTGGAAATTCCTGAGCTGAGGAAAGCAAATATATATTCCTACTCCAACACTCCGCAGCAATAACATGGGAAATTCGGAGTCTGCTGTTTGTATCAATTGCTGTGAGTTCGGTCGGTTACAATGAAACAGTGTTGGAGTAGGAATGGAATTTTACCCTAGTGATATGAAAAACACAAGTGAAAAATATATTTCACGACTACTTCATATCACCGCGAATATCGCGCCACTTCGCGTAGAACGGGTCGTGAAACTTCAATATATGTTCGCTTTCCTCAGTTACTGAGCTCAGGAGTTTCCAAAGCTACATTATAGGAGTTTATATACATATAGAACTGTATAAAAATCAACAATAATTTCGCAAGATTTCCCCAGAATTTCCATGTTGACGTTGTTTATATTTTTCTTCAAAATTCTTCAGCCTTGATAGTTTTTTTTCAGTATTTCGAATATATGCACATGGTCAGCTGTGTTGCTGGTAATATAGAAATTTTGAGGAAATTTTTTTTGAGAAATTATCGTTGATTTTCGTGCACTTATACCCAAAATCGTGCGAATTTTTCATAATATAGTTAGGAAATTTACGAGCTCAGTTGAGGAAAACCAAACATATATTCCCACACTGTTTTTACCTATAATACAAATGACGACGGCGAAGGTGTTACGACAGCAGTCGTTGGAGCTGTACCGGCAGATCCTCAGATTACATCGCAACAAATTGCCTGTTGTTATGAGGAATCTCGGCGACGCTTATGTGAAGAAAGAGTTTAGGACACACTTGGTGAGGTTTCATGGTTTGCGAATTGCCCTGCTCGATTCTGCGCAAGCGTCTTGAAGTGGTGGTGGAGGAATAGAAGAGCTCTCGGGAGTTTATATACGAATTCGGGTAGTAGAAGTGCTCAGAAACCACTGAGAATTCGCCGATATTGTCAACAACACATGTAGTTGAGCATGTGCATGTTCTACCACGGCTACTATAAATGGATTATAATATTGGAGTTTCACGACCCTAGTGATATGAAAAACAGTAGGGAAAAACACATTTCACGAATATCACCGCGAATATCGCGTTTTTCACCGAGTTTTACTCCACTTCACGTAAAGCGGGTCGTGAAACTCTAGTTGCCGTTGCCGAGATCTCCTTAGTTGCCGAGATCTTGGTTGTTTGCAAGTTTGATAACAGCTTGTTACTGTGATGCAATTTTCAACAGAGTTGTGGTAGGGGAATTAAATCAGTTATAATAATTTCATACTTTTAGAGAATATTGGAGTTTCACGACCCTAGTGATATGAAAAACACTAGGGAAAAATATATTTCACTTTTCGGAAAAAATGGTTACCGAAGATATTCACATGGAGTATCACACCACTTCACGT
>NW_003211781.1:15724-19819 GCF_000006405.1 Perkinsus marinus ATCC 50983
AAACCACACAAGGATAGACAGTTACCATCACAGATTCAAATCGTGGAAATGGTTATATAAAGTGTATAAAGAAAATATGCATATGGCCGACTACGCTGATAATACAATAATAAAGTTTCACGACCCGTTTTACGCGAAGTGGCGTAATACTCCGTGAAAAACCCGATATTCGCAGTAGTCGTGAAACATCATATCACTATCATCATTGATAATTTCTGAATTTTTCCGATCGTATTTTTCCCACTATCACCATTGCCAAGAAATTCTCTTATCATTCTCCCCAGCCTCCCAGGTCCTCGCGGCAATCAGCGCCGTACTAGCAACCGCAGCCTGCTCGACTGCGCCACACCCTACAGATGTTCGTCGTTGATTGAGAGCCTCCAAGGGAACCTGATGGGAAATGAAATAACGAAGTTCATATTATAACAAGTGTATAGGAAATATTTATGTTTGCTTTCCTCAGCTGAGTTGAAGCTTTTCCAAATTGATTATAAAAGTTTATATACGAATTCGGGAAGAAGTGTTCAGAATTTTCCGAAGTTTCCTCAGAATTTTTAATATTATCACCAACACATGCGGTTGACCATGTGCATATTTTCCCATTCCTAGTCAGTGTTGGAGTAGGAATATATATTTGCTTTCCTCACCTCGGGAGTTTCCAAAAATATATTGGAGTTTCATGACCCGTTTTACGTGAAGTGGCGTGAAAAACGCGATATTCGCGGCGATATGCAGTAGTCGTGAAATATTTTTTCACTAGTGTTTTTCATCGTATCACTAGGGTGAGACTTCGTTATTTTCAGAAACCACAAGCGTGTACTGTCCTCCAGTTGAAACAGTTCGTTACGCAATGGGAGAATTATCACTCGATTATATCTAATCAAGAAATCGTCAAAGGCGCTAGGATGAATTCTGCGCAAAAATCACATTTGAATGATGCGCAGAAAAAGCAGTTGAAGACGCTGAAAATTGAAGCGAAAAAACTGGGCTCGGGCGTATGAAAAAAATGAATTTTTCATGAGTAGTTTCTAGTAGCTGTTGGGTGGTGTTACGTTTGTTATCAATGTGGTTATGGCAGGGTGATAGTTTGAAAATCGGAAACTCAACTTCTTATTAGGAGTATATAACGACGTCCATTGGAGGCTATTCGCGAAGTTGATTTGCGACAGCTCACTGGAGTTTCACCTGTTTTACGTGACTCGGTAAAACCGCGAAACTCGCGATGATATGCAGTAGTCGTGAAATATGTGTCACCAGTGTTTTCCACATCACTAGGGTGGTGAAACTCCACTACCGAGTGACCACATATTCGAAACGACTCCAGGGCGTCGTCTGATTTCTGACACTCATCCTTGGCTGAAGGCCTCTTTCGTTGCCTTTGATCGTCGCTGCCGTAACAGGAGGAATATATGTTTGCTCTCCTCAGCTGAGTTCAGGACTAATATACGAATTCGGGTAGAAGTGTAAAGAAACCAACAAGAATTCCCCGGAGTTGGCCTTGTATATACCTTCACAAACTGGCGTCTACTGGAAACATTCTTACTAGAAAATATGAGAAAAAACTTGTAAAAAATATGCAAATGGTCAACTACATGTGTTTGTGGCAATGAGGAAATTCTGAGGAAATTATTGTTGTTGTTTTCTGTGTATTTCTACCTGAGTTCGTAAATACTCCTATTATGAAGGAACTCTTAAACTCAGGTGAGAAAAGCAAATATATATTTCTCCGCTTTACTACAGTGACGAACATTTTAGTGGTATCGAATTCTCCAGAGTTGTTAATGACCATTAATGTCACTACTTTTGTCGGGTATATGTGATCGATGGTTGGTGATATCCAATCAACGAGCTCTGATGTCTCTGTACGTCCTTTCCTCCTTTACTCAAGCTCTCCCGATGGTGGCAATAGGAATTCTACTGCGAGATGATCTTGGTCTTGCCAGTGATAACATTGCTTTGGCACTTTTTTATGCTAATACGTTCATCCCATTTTACCTCCGATTTTTCTATGGTTTTATATCTGACAATTTCCCCATCTGTGGCACACGTAGAATCGCCTATATGATTGCTTGCTATATTGCTATGGCTTCCTTATACGTGACTTATGCAATCTGGGTGGTGACGCTACCACGCGCCTATCTAGTCACGACTTTAATCAACGTTGTATTTGCCTTTTCCGAATCTTGTCTGGACGCTGTGGCCGTCCAAAGGTCTCGAGTAATCGCTAGAGAAATGACTCGATCCGCCACAGAGGAGGAAGAGAATTACTCGAAAGCCGCCTCGGACATTCAGAGTGCCGGAATGCTCTGTCGGACACTTGGCAGTTTCCTCATCAGTTTCGTCGCTTCTGGTCTTGGAGCCCTGTTGGACCATCGTACGGTTATCGCTATTACTAGCGTCATCCCGCTGTGCTCGGCGTTGGTGGTCGTTGTTCACAGAAACGACGTGGAAACAAATGAAGAAATAACTTTCGAGAGTGCCCCTCATTGCTGTGCTTTCCATGCTTCGGAAATCGTCGATATTTTGAGACCGTTAGTAAAACCATGTTGTTTTATTTTCATTTTCGCGATGATGCCAAATACGAACGATGTGTATACCAGCTACTTGTATACCGCATTTTCGTATAATCAGACCGTGCTCAACTTTCTAAATATGAACTACACTATCGGGAGTCTTCTTGGCACAAGCCTCTACTGGTGGCTCTTACGAGATTACCCGTTACGGAAAGTCTTCATCGCGTCTACATTCATAGCCGCATGTGCTGGTCTGACGCGCGTTGGCGTGATCTGGCATGTGAACAGAGCACTAGCGATTCCAGATGGTGTTTTCGTTGCGGTTGACATTGTCATCGTAGCGACGTGTAACTCAATCGCGTTAATGCCAGTATTGGTTCTCGCGGGAGTAACAGCGAGTAGAGCTCGCGACGCTGAGGCCTTCATGTTTGCCGCACTCATGGCATTCAATTCACTAGGGGGGTATTTCTCAGCGTACTGCTCGATACTTGTGTTGAAACTATGCGGCAACCCCGGTGAAGATAATGAGTACCACAACATCTCTCTATCTATCGTCACCTGTACTTGTGCGAGCCTGATACCGTTGATGATGCTGCCTCTGCTGAGACCACACAACCGCCAGGTGCATGAGGCCTTACTAGGTACGCCACGATAATAATATGCGATGGTACGCAACTTCCCGCGTGGACGTGGTTTTGTGGATGACTGGCTGAAGGCGTATTATCATTTGATCTTTCCACACAACTTCTTCTGTGCGAGACCATTGTGGGTACCACCATTGTAACGTGGAATCTCATTTGCTATCATATGAACATTTCTGTGACGGAGAAAGCCTTTGGTTGTGAGTTTGCTTGAGTGTTCTTGTTACAAGACTCTTGTGTGAGTGAATACATGAACGCGTTAACTATCGCGGATCATAGCGAGTCTGACATCAGTGCTCTCTGTAGTCTCAGTGGACCGGAGAGAAAACTCTAGGTTTGGGTGCACATGACCAACGACCGATGGAAAGGGTAACACTCCAAAACTCTCAGTCGGCCCTTGTTCGACACATTTTTGATGCTTAAGTATGAAGAGGGATCACAAAGTTGGCGAAAAGTGGCAATTGCGAAACCTACGGCTCTTTGTGGAAACCCTTGCTTATAGTAAAGGCTATTGACATCTCTGCATTTAGGGTCTACCTGTCGCAAGGTCACAATATCACCAGAGTTGTTGATTTGATACGTTGGTGATGTTCGTGGGCGAAGTCTACTATTCCTCTCCAGAGTGTTGGAAATGAGGAGGGCCATCAGCCTCATCAGACCTCGACACTCGAATCGGAGTCCCCACCGGGTGTGGTGGGAGGGGCAAGAAGTTGGAACACGGAGACATAATATTGCCATCCCTTCGAGAGGGGGGAGACTCCAGTGCAGTGCGTGCGTGCAGACTTATCTTCAGCGCTCGCCCTCACGATCTCGAAATCGTATGACGCTCACAACTTCGTGTGATCGAGCATACAATCGATTCGAGATCCGGTGAGGATGATGAATCTCCATCCATTTCCTGTTATTCACATTCGGGTCAGTTGTAGTATTGTGGTATTTTT
>NW_003211781.1:19919-25712 GCF_000006405.1 Perkinsus marinus ATCC 50983
TGGTTGTTGTATTGTGTTCCCATCAGTACTACTAACACAACACTAATCAACATAGAAAAGCCACGAAAGGGGTGTAGATTGCAGAAATTGTAATCTAAAAGGAATCATATTCTAACCAAATGAATCCCTATGTCAACCAAGAGCCTTAAAACGTGATAAAAAATCTACACATGTGGCAACATCTTACTACTACTACGACTATCATCATTATCGACTATTTGTATAGTTTTCGCATGACAACCGGGTGACCATCAATAACATGGGGATTGTTAATAGGTTGAAGGACGGTTTCAACGGCCTCATTAGTGGCAAAAGTGGCGAACCCAAAACACTTACTCACTCGCGTTCGACGATCCGTAATAACCACAGCTCCCCGAAGACTGAACATGGGAAATCGTAATGTAAAATAAGCCTCAAGGCTTGCACTCGTCGTGTCGCGAGATAAACGAGTACTTTGTTCCTAGCCTGCCTCTCAGCCAACCTGTACGTATTAACTCCATCACGCGGTGGTATGACAGACTGCGGTGACGCCGCACTATTAATCACCAATCGGTTACCACCACCACGACGACGACGATCAGGCAATGGGAAAGGGAGTAGTGATCACAACCAAGTCTTTAGAGGCAAAAAGCATAGGCCTGAATTCTTCTCATTAACGGGACTATCACGATAGTGCTTGATATTAGCCTTGGATACGAGCCCATGCTACTCCACACTGTTTGTTAGAGCGCATAAAATGTGCACACACCTCTGGAGTGATCACAGTAGCTCTCGAGCCACTTTTGTTATCCCGATACAGCCCAGATGAGTTTGCTTTGGCAACTGTATGAGCTAATAATACACCTGCTATTTTCAATCGAAACCTAATAGCAGTTTCGTGAGAAGTGAAATTGATAAAAGCATAGCCCAAACTGCTTACAGACTTGAAATCAATCGGTGAATATAAAAAATCGAAATCACCAAAAAAACCCTCGTGCTTCACGGCGTTGGCGATGTCAATTTGAGTGAGCTTATTGGGAATATTACGTAACATAACTGTTGTCAACATGTCAGGTGGGAGACCATCAAAATTTGATCGATGAGCCTACCGGTTAGTTTTGTACTGCTTTCGAGACGAGGGTTACGAGTAGCTACCCTGTCGATAGAACGAGTCAGAGCTAGATCAATGCCTTCAGCGAGCGCTGGCGAATGTGGAGGAGTATGATGATTCGCATTGAGATCAAGGGTACCAGCAGTGCCACTATTCTTAAGAGTCTCGTGAGCATATTGGAACGACTCAGCATCGCAAACTGGATTCTCCATTATAGGGAAACCCAGCAGCAAGTTGAAGGTTGATACTTTTCTATTCACCACAACTCCGAGTAACGCAAGTGTTGTTGTAAGTAAGAGCAACGTGTACGCTGGACGATATCATTGCTGTAGTGTGAAATAAGAGATAAGTGAAATGGTTATGTATTATTCGTGGACAAAGTCTCGATCGAATATCAAATAAGTCCTTCTCCATCACGCCATAAGACGTCGTCACTTAACCTATTTTGAATCTTACCGCCTCATCCTCAAGATACCTCAATACGGTTCGTCCATCCAGTCAATGAGCTGCAGCGTTACACTGATCTCCGAGTACTTGAACGCCTGCACAATCCCACTGTCACCAGTGCCACCATCTGAATTCCGACCAGTTGAGGGATAGAAATCAACATGGAATTTGTTGCCCATGAGGACTTTCTTCCCACTGTTCACCTTACCAAGACTCACAGTAAAGCGCATACACGCTCCTTGGGGACAGACGAGACCAACTGCTACACACCCTGGAGGGGACTTGCCCTTCACCCCAAAGGGATAGAACTCCAGTTGAATAGGAGGACCAGGTTCACCATTATTTCTAGGGAGTCTGAATGTTATACTAGGCACCCCTTCCCCCGGAATCACAGACTTCAACTTCTCACTGACGGCTCCGAGTTTCCATGTAACCCTCCTAGCACGAGTATTAACGAATACTCCTTGTTGCCTTTCAGCGTTCTTAAAGAGATCATCAATAGCAGAAACCGAACCCCGCTTGGTGATATTCATTTGTCTAGCAGTGGCAGTAGTGGTGAGGGCAGGAGCAAATGGGGTCTCTCCTTGAACAGTGTGACGCCTCGGAATGAACACCGGAGCATCAGCTGACATTCTTCTTGAAGACAACGTAGTAGAATGCCTGAGAACAGATAACAAATACTATTATTATCAACCACAACGGTAGCTCACTTGGTATTGTCAGTTGTAGTAGCCGCGAAACTGATCCTTCTATCGCTACCAAGAGCAGTACTTGACCTCGAGAGCTCAGCCGGGAGGAAACTCGAGTCATCGGTGTTATCACTGATAGGACCAGCAGGTGCCGGTAAGAGTCCATCGCCACTTTGAGCTGCCAGTAGCTGAGCCTGTGCACTCGCCAACATACTAGCGAACGCGATACGTTGATGAGCTGCAGCCGAGCCAGCTCTCTCTCTGTTACGACGACTCAAGCCGCCGCCACCGCCGCTGGGCTCCTCTTGAGAACAGACGGCTGCTGCGGCTGCTGCTGCTGTTGCCACCACTGGTTTAACGCTCATCGTGTAAGTCGGAGTGAACGTATTACTCATAGTCTTGAGCTCCCACTTGAAACCGTTAGCAGAGTTCCTCTCCTTCCCTAGCACGCAGCGTGCCAAGATATCTATGCTATCACTGAGCTTACCAACAACCCAACCAACAGCACCCTCGTTGGGACCTAGTTCAGGAAGGCCTTCACCATAGCACATAACAACATCATCGCACTTGTGTTTGAAATAACAGAATTTCCATTTCTCCAAAGCCTTACTAGCGGAGGCTTTGAGCACATAGCAACCATTGATCTCATCAGCATGAGGCCCCGTCGCACCCTCCAACTGGATGTGGCTGGGGAATGGTACGGGAGTAGTTGTGGGTAACGGTTGGAAGGGGGCAGAGGTGGCCGTTTTACCACCACTATTAGAGGCGGCATCGAGACTAGTGCTTTGAGGCGGAAAGGCTACCTTCTCTTCAGCTGGAGGGGAACCAGCAACAAGCATTTTCAACTATGCAATTGGATAAGGATTTAGGGCGCGCGCTTTCTCTACTGGTACGCAGCCACCCCCACCACATAGTGGAACTTAGAACATGACTACTTCGAGGTAGCTATAGTTCACTAACTGTAGCCATCTAACGTCAGGCTTCCCTCCTCCTCCTCTGCCTCGCGTTAGCCATTGTCGACGTCATCGTCCTCATCGCAACCCCACACCTAGGGTCCTACCGCGGCACCCATCCAAACTCAATCTTGCTATCTCGAAATTCCACGATCTTCTTTAGCGGAGCGAAGCGACTCATGTATTACATTTTCATATTTCCTGTCTACCTTTTGGAAATTTTCTTTGAGGTGGCTAGGTGTCGGCCGAAAAGTTAGAAAAACTCCTAGGGTTGGTTTCAACTGCTATAATGTGATATTGGGAATCTCTACTTCACGTAAAATACGGCGTAAAAATCAATTTCAAAATCGATTTTCTTGCGATGATAGCAATGTAGTAGTAGTAGTAGTAGTAGTAGTAGTAGTAGTAGTAGTAGTAGTAGTAGCAGTAGTAGTAGTAGTAGTAGTAGTAGTAGCGTATTGGTATGCAATGAAGTCACTACTGTATTTCAACTAGGATTGGATGTGTTCCCCAGCTGAGCTCTGTGTTGTGAATTTTGAAATATGTTTTTCATATCACTAGGGTGAAACTCCATTGTAGCGTTTAGCCCAATCATAATGCCTACATTACATCGTGGATCTACAAAGCGAGTAGATCCCATCATAGCTACCTCCTGTTCGCGTGGTTCCGACAGCTCAGCCCAGCTAGAAGTAATCGCAAGGACGTTTACATGGAGTCACGACTCCAGGGGCCTGTACGACTACGAGGCGAAGAGTGTTTACAAGAGGAATTATCGGGCAAAAATGTGCGATAATGGTTTTGTTATTACTCGTACGGACTGCGAGATTGATATGATTCCAGCATCTATGTGTGATGCAGAGGAAGAAGTAACATCACCAATGGGGAGTGCGGCAACAGTAGCAGCTGGTTTTGAGTCTTCGGGAGTAAGCGTTATAGGGGAACAGCATAGTGCGGCAAAAACGAAAAAAATTTTGAGGTTGTTTGAAAATGATGGTGAATATTTCGTGGAGAGAACACAACCGCAGTGTGAGGATAGCAGTAGCGATTCTAGTGGCACGGGGAGTCGTAAAGTGTCGAAGTTATGGGAGGTGATACGCCATAGTAAAGGCTCTGGCAGACCACTTGTCGAGGGGGATGTATTGAAACTTGGCAGATTCAAAATCAAAGTGAAGGAAATTGTGACTACTCCTGAAGAGGCTCGGGAGAGGGAAAATGAGGCGGAGCGAAGCGGCAGAGATTTTAGTGAAGATAGGGCTAGTGCTTTGACGGTCAGCACTGAGTTCAAGGATGTTGATGATGATTCTGAAGAGGCTCTACCGCTGAGTGAAAAAGTTTGCCGTATTTGTTATGAAGCCGGGGAGAAAGAGAACCCTCTGGTGGCGCCTTGTACGTGTAAGGGAAGTATGAAATTTATTCATTTGAATTGCCTGAGGCAGTGGATGGACGGACGACTGTGTTTGCGGGAAGACCCTTGTGGAAGCTCTGGAGGTGGACGACAGGGCGGACCCCTCGCGAACAGCTACTTTTGGCGCAGTCTCGATTGTGAGTTGTGTAAAACGTCGTACCCTAGCGTTGTTGAGATCCCCGTTGAAAGCGGCAAAGTGCGACGAGTGGATCTATACGAGCTCCCGAGGCCAGCGCCACCGTATATAATTTTGGAGTCTCGAATAAAACATCACTCGAGGAGGTCGGGCCAGCAACAACAGAGCAGTGCGGAGGTGCCGAGGAAAGGCTTGCATATCATGTCCTTGGGAGGCAATCCGAGGAGTGTTATACGTGTGGGGAGAGGCCACGATGCTGATGTGAGAATCAACGATATTTCTGTTAGTCGCTGCCATGCTTTGATACGGCTGATCCCGGGAGGCCGTGGAAAAAGGCCGTATTTCGTTATCGAGGATCAGAAATCGAAATTCGGAACGCTGGTGGAGGCGCCAAACCCGATGCGAGTTGAAGTGGCGGGAGGAATATTCAGAGATTTGAATACTTCTTATAAGGGTAGTGGTCCTAAGCCGATTGAAGGGTGTCTCACGCTACAAAAAGGAAGGAGTGTGATACAACTGCAGTTAAGAAAACCGAATTTTCTGCAGAAAATGTTGTCATGCGGAGGTGCTAGAGTTGGCGGAGGAGGAGTACCGGGAAAAGTCTTTTGTACGTTGTCATCATCGCCGGCAACTTCGTCGGCGAACGGTGGGCCTATGGTCGTAACAAGAGGGCCTTCGAGGGAGGGAAGAACGGTAGGAGGGGGGAATTGAACCTGGGTCGTGGGATGGGGAGGCAGGCCGCTCCCTTGTTGGTGTGGGGGGAGGAATATGCATGTGGTTAACTACATGTGTTGGTGATGACAATATGGAGGTTTTGGTGATTTCTGTACACTTCTATACCCAAATTTGTGTATAATGTAGCTTTGGAAATTCACAAGCTTAGGTGAAGAAAGCGAACATATATTCCTACTCCAACACCGCTTCGTGCTATTGTTATTCTACCAGGTCTTTCTACGACCCAATTTACTATGCAGAGAATGACTTCATATCTTCTTGTGACCACATTCGGGCCTATTCTGAATCTTTGCTTGGTATAGGCTAAGATACCACACCACGTGCAGGTACAAGATCGA
>NW_003211781.1:25812-30521 GCF_000006405.1 Perkinsus marinus ATCC 50983
CTGAGCTCAGCTGAGAAAAGCGAATATATGAAATTTTCCAACACTGTCGAGCTTGGGTGGTATTTTGTCTGCTAGGTATCTTTGTAACGATCGTCAATTTTCATCATTCTTTTTGTACATGCAATGACAAGGTTTCCAAACAGGTGAGCAGCAAATGCATCGCTCCGCTAAGAATGATGTCGGGTATTTGGTCAGATTAGCGTCCGACACTGTGTGGAAGTGTAATATTGTATGGGTCGTATTAGATAGTAGTAGTATTACAGACGTTTTGATCCATCTTACTTGTTGTTGCTCATGCACATTTCGTCACCACCGACAATACTCAGTGACTTATTATTATCTTAACGATGGCAATCATTATTTTCCTAAATCGTCTCCTTCCTGCATACCACTCCTTTCTGAACTCTTGTAGCGGCCGTTCGAGTAGCCATAGGTAGGCGCTCCTGATGCGTAGCGCATCGTTGTTGTATTGATCTCAATGGCGCCTAATGCTCGTCGTCCGCTGTCCTCATTACTAAGGTGGAGCTCCCTGTCAGTTGAGGACGGTTGAAGCCGCCATAGTAGTGGTTTGCTCAACTTTTTAACAATTTCGGTTCTAAAAACCGCTTGCATGTACTAATAGGATACGCGAGGCGGTTACTCTGTCGTTATTATTTATAGCATCATTTCTATATGTCGAGTACGGCTGCTGTCATTCGCCTACTTTGATCCACATAAGATTGCTTGGAATGTGTATTTGGTGTGTCAAAGGCGGCATCAGACAGGGACATATTTATTGTTGCTACTTGTAGTACTGCTATCATTACCTATTGTAGTCATTGGCTTGAGTATAGTTGTCAATTGGTCCATCCGACGTGAGCTTGGCAAACGATAGAGTGATGAGTCATCACTGATCATGAGACCGCGAACTCAGCGCAAGTGTCATCACTGTCATTTCGCTAGTTTGAGAGTTTGGTGTTTTGTAAGTGGTAGCGGTAAAACATCTATGAGCAGTTCAGGACGGTCATGATTGGCTAGCTTAGAGGAGGGTGTAGATAGGATATTCAATGTACTAGGGGTGTGCTCATGTAACACCTACTATTAATTCTAGTAAAATGAGCTTGGCCCGATTCGAACGGACAACCGTCTGATCTGGAGTCAGATGCTCTACCGTTGAGCCACAAGCCCTGATGAACTGTTGTATTGACCATCAGCTACACCTCGTATCGCTGAGCGCATGATCCTCTGCACGAGCTACCGAAATCCTACCTACTTAGGGGTTCCCCGCTTGCAGGGCTTCATTACTTTCTCACGCGATGTGCGAATAGGGTACATGGGTAGCTGCTCGCGCGTGCTGTCATAAGATCTCAGTTGTCTCGAGTTGCTCACACCTTCAAGTATTGAAGTTATAACAACATTAGCTGAGCTGGTTCAGCTGAGGGGTCAGATGGCTTCATTAGCCGATCAATCGGTCTGTTTATGGGCATATTGGGAATATTCAGTGTTGGAATATATGTTGACTCCCACCTAGTTTCCAAACTGTTGAGTAAGTCGGCACGAATAATCAATTGCTATGACGTCACAGTTTACGGTATATTTTGCTCGATAAAGCTCCGCAGGAGTAGTTGTGATCCAAACGAAGACAGCGGTAAGTTAGCGGTGTATGTAGTGAACAGGCTTTGAAGATTCTCGGCAACAAAACTGACTACCGAGCGGTACGGACCTTTCCTCCGCCCGTCTTACTCCCTAGCCTTAATGACAAACTGCACTAGGCATCTAGATGCCGTCGTGTCACAAACTCGTAACACCACAACATCTTCAACGAACACCAACATAACAGCTCATGATGACATAAACACTCACAGATCATCGCTTGGCCTTCGTATCACTTTGGGCTATGAGGTTCTCAGCGGCCTTTACCTTGCTCGATAAGAATTCATTGACATTACTTGACCCCGGGGCTACTCCAACCAGATCTCGACATTTCTCTTTCGTCATCCCCTCCTCGAAACTTGCCTTGATTGCATCGAACAAACCATGAGCACCAAAGACAGCAGAGAGCCTCCCCTCGAGATCCCTAGGATCTCCTCTGAGTTCTCCGGAGCTGCTTACTTTGGCAGTGGCGTTAAAGCAGTCAACCCTTACCGTCCCGCCGTTGTTTTTCCTATCAAAAAATTGCTCACACGACTACGTTCCATTGACCTCACCATTCAACGTAAATAGAATCCCCAACTCCATCTTCGCCGGACCACTCAGCCATATAAGAACCACCATAGGCTGCGGTCACTCCGAAAAACCCATTACGTGAGGTGCTTGTACAGAGTGAGTCGGAAGCATGGATCTATAAGGGACGAATTACAAGCAGGGTGAGCAACCATGGCGACGACGTCGGACCTCAGGAGTGTGAGCGGACAAAGCCGAGACTTGGTCATTCAGAGAGGCAACCTGGTCTTTCAATCCACCTACAGTGGCCTCCAACTGTTGCACTTTCGTCTCAACCTGAATGAATTGATTCAAGGAGAGCCTCTCTGGAAAATGCCCTTGTACCCTTGTTCTGGGTTTAGCGGATTGCAAGGCGAGGCTGACTGACAGTACAGCCAACATCATAGCAGCCCTTTGAATGATGCGAGCCATTATACGAAGGGAAAGTTATCAGCAATTGAAGCCGCTATGAGACCTTTTATAGGGAGAGTACATCTCTATCGGGGACTCAGATGGGACTCACAGTCTAGGAAAAGACTTTTTCAGTGACCAAAGCATTCAGAAGCGACCTGTAATTGCCATTGCAACGGCAGTGGTTCACTTCCGAGTGCGTTGATTCATGCTTGATTAGAAGAGCTCTCATATAATTGTCTATATGATGTAGAAAGGTTACTAGGAAACACTGGAATAGTTGTTCTTGAGGCAGTAGTCCGAGAGACACGTCTCGTCCTCGACAAATGCGCCCGCCGTATTCTTACCTATACACCGTATGTTTGCTTTGGGCATGCTCACTAGCGTCAAATGACAGTGCCGTCACCAGACTTCAGTAATGATTTCCAACTCGGGACAACACAACGACTGAGTTATTAGTCTCAGAAGCATGAGCATAACTGAGAGGACCAAATGCTGTTACAGAGCAATGCAGCAGAAAAGGGCCCGACTATTGGATTTCCGCAGCATGTGAGAGTTCCGGGCTACATTTCGAAGCTCTCGATGACCTCTTCCAAATACTGCATGAATCATCGCGATAGTCTGCATCATCATATTAGAATTAGGCCCTGAGTAGTCTCAAACCTACAAAGGAGAATCATGGCGTCTCCTTCAACTGCTCGTCATCAACTGCCTCTCATGGCCTACTCACATTATAAGAAATAACGTAATTGCCAGGCAATTATTGCCTCCGAGTCGCAATACACGGGTGCCTCTGCCGATTCCGTGATCTACAGGGTCAATACTTGGCTGATACATTTCACTGTAAGCAATTGCGGATTCCCCATACAGTGTCTTTTAGATTCTTGTGATGGCTCTCGCCTCTAGAGAGGCCGAAAACCAGTTACACGGGGTGTATATACGATATCGCGCTCTCTATCATGCATTACAACTCGTCAGCAGCAAGTTGGAATACACTACATATCCCGATTGTCGGACAACTCAAAATCCAACATTTTTATGCATAAATGCTAATTTAGGCCCCCAACATGGATGCAAGCTTCTTCCAATTATCCTCAACAGACGTCGTCAAGTCAAAGTCTCCGACTGCCCAGCCCTCTGTCGATTCGATCTGCGCGTGGTGACGCGGTACCAGCTCTGAAATGAGGGACTAAACCGCGGAGTCTCCGTAACATCATCAGTGGAGGTAGCCTAGCACACTATTAGTACTTAGCTTGCAGGTTCCTTGCTCACAGATTATAGCTTCAGAAGAGCCAAAGACTTCGAGTAGCCTCAATTGGGCGGCCAGGCGCTCTCGTGACTCGACTGGTTTCGCAGTATCGACATCAACAGGAAACTCCTAAAAAGATAGAGGAATAACTTCCGATACCGGGACTCGAACCCGAGTCGCCTGGGTGAAAGCCAGGTATCCTAACCAGCTAGACTATATCGGATATACAATTCACTCATAAGATATGATGTTCATAGGAATAAGGACAGGAGTCCACTTCGATTATCTACTACAACTCGTCCGTAGCATTCATTACTACGTTGAGTTTCTCTCCCACAACAGCCTCCTGGGAACCCTGTCCGATTCCGCGGCTGATTTTCTTGTCAATCTCATCCAACATTCTCCTGTACTCATCTGCTTGACGACTTAGGTCACCTATCTCCTTCTCGATGCCTAAATAACAACTAATAAGACGAACCCACTAGTTATTCGTCATCTCAACAGTACCGCAGTAAATCTCAACGGGAAGTGATACAAAGCCAAACTCTCGTTATTCGAGGAATTCATTCTTAAACGACATGCCAGATATGTAATCCATATTCCGACAATTGGCAACTATAGTTAGATCAACATTTGTTTACTCTCCTTGCGTTCACTCCAATACTTCACGGCTTCGTCCTCCTTCTTATCGATACTCTCACGAACCATCACTGTGTTCTTGGCAGCCAACACCGCTCGGGAAGCAACACTGTTCGCCATTTAGATGTTGACCGGAGTAAACAGGATATACTAATAATAGTAAAAGTGATTTTTTCGATGGTCTGATCCTTCCTCTCTCGAGCTCTTCAAAAAGCTCCATTTCCCAATG
>NW_003211781.1:30621-31700 GCF_000006405.1 Perkinsus marinus ATCC 50983
ACCCTCCTGTGTAACTCGCAGAATCGCCCTCGAGAACACCCAGAAGTTTTTAAGCGCAACGTCGAAACAAATAGTCACTCGTGCATTGTGTTTGCGCGCTGCTTTGATGTGTGGACGCTAGTGCCATATAGCCACATATGTGTTTTCGCATCGAATCTAACCGTCTGCAAGTCACAGATGGTTGTATTATCTTCATGCAAACATTGTTGGTTTCGGCATCTTCTCAGTTTGTGATTTTTTGGTTCTCGTTTATTGATCAACCTCCCATTTTGCCCCTGCTTGGTGGTATCTGTTCTCTAAGGGTCATGGATTGGCAGTAGTTCGTTGACTGCTGGTCGTTGACGGTTCTGATCTGATCCGTGGTTCTACTGTCAGCATCAATTCTGGTTGACCTCTGGCTTAGCTCGGCATGGTACTTGGTTTTGTGGTGCTATATATCTAGGTGCTCACATTTTTCTACGATGTGATCTTATTGGGTTGGGATATCAAGAGAACGAAATCCTATGACTCAACATTTCCCGCTGGGAATCTTATCATGGGATCTTCCGAACTCGATGGCAGCTGCTAAAGGTCTCCATTGAACAATCCTGTACACAGCATGTATCCACGATTGAATCCGACGAGTTATCATCACTATCGGGACATTGTCACACAACACGATCAAAGACACTTTCTCATACTATCTTGGGGAATATTGAAACATATCCAGAGCGGATCACCTGTTAAACGAGTGCACATGGAAACTGGTTTCATCTGGACAAAACTAATGCCTGTAATTGCACGTCGAATGGGTAGTATCCCAAGCCGTACAGTTCAAATTCGGCACTTTTCAACTCGGGCACTTTTTTTTCGTACAATTCCCTGCTCGGACACCGTCTTTCGGGCAATATAATCCCAGACACTATTAGGCGAGTTTTCTCAGACAATTCCAAAGTCGTACAATGTAACGGAAAACTCTCGTGCACTTTAATCCCATACAGTGCAAACTCATGCAGTGTTAACTCATCCACCCGATTTTTTTCACTATAGTTTCGCGAATCATTCGCGAAACTATAGTGAAAAAAATCGCGCGCGCTCCG
>NW_003211781.1:31800-36032 GCF_000006405.1 Perkinsus marinus ATCC 50983
AAACTCGCTATTATGACTTTCGCGGGTAAGGATGCTACTAAGGAGTTCAACATGATCCATCCGGCTGATGTTATTGAGAAGTACGCTTCTGAGTGTGTTCTTGGTCCCGTTGTTGAGGCCAATTCTGCACCTGCTGTAGCAGCTACGAGTGCACCTGCTCCGGCTGCTCCTACTGCAGTAACGACCACTCCGACAACATCTGGTGCCGCTGGCAAGTCTTACACTATGGACGAGATCTCGAAGCATAACTCTCGCGAGTCCTGCTGGGTTGTGATTGATGGTGAGGTCTTGGATGTTACGGATTTCTTGCCTGATCATCCTGGTGGAGATATCTCTATTCTCAATTTCGGTGGCAGAGATGCTACTGGGCCTTTCCACGATATTCATCCTGCTGGTATCATCCAGAAATATTGTCCCGACGCTGTCATCGGTGTCGTTGGAACCGGCTCGGCCGCCCCCTCGACTGCTTCTACGGCTCCCGCTTCTGCTGCTGCATCTGCTCCAGCTCCTGCTGTTTCTGGATATACTATGGATGAGGTCGCTAAGCACACCACTGAGGATGACTGCTGGGTTGCTATTAACGGACAGGTCTTGAACGTCACGGACTTCCTCCCTGAGCATCCTGGTGGAAAGCTTGCCATCATGACTTTCGCCGGTAAAGATGCTACTAAGGAGTTCAACATGATCCATCCGCCTGATGTCATTGAGAAGTATGCTTCTGAATGTGTTCTCGGTCCAGTTATTGAGGGCAAGTCTACTTCCACTCCTGTTACATCGACACCTACTCCTGCTCCTGTTGCATCGACACCTGCTCCTGTTGCTTCAACCCGCGCCCCTGCTCCCGTTGCATCGAAGCCTGCCCCTGCTACAAGCACTGCCGCTTCCACACCTGCGCCTACTCCTGTGGCTCCCGTTGTTGCAACTTCTGCTGCTGCGAGCGGTATCACAATGGACGAAGTCGCCAAACATACGACTGAGGATGATTGCTGGGTTGTCATCAATGGTGAGGTATTGGATGTCACAGACTTCCTCCCCAAGCATCCTGGTGGAAAGATGGCCATTCTTACTTTTGCTGGTAAGGATGCATCCAAGGAGTTCAACATGATCCATCCGGCTGGCGTGATTGAGAAGTATGCTCCCGACGCTACTTTGGGACCACTTGTTGAGAAGGCTGTCGGTCCTGCAGCTGCTGGTGGTGACTTGTCCCAGCCTCTTCTTGCTGACCAGTTTGAGTCCAAGGCTCTCACTGAACAGTGGTGGGGTGAGGATCGTAACAAGTCGGACATGTTCGGGCCACTCGGACCATCCATCAGCTCCTACGCCATCTCTCTCTGCTACCTGATTTGGATGTTCGTCATTGACACTCTCAAGACTATCTTCAGTGTCAAGAATTACAAGGTCCTGTCTGATAAGTCTGGGTTGCAGCGTTCAGCTATTTTCATGATGGTCTTCGTCACTATTCATGCTCTCGGTAACATCAACCTGTTGGTTGGTGATAGGAACTTCGAGGGTTATGCTTATCTCTTGAACCATCCCTGTCCTTGGAGTACACTATTCCTCCCTGTTGAGATTTATCTCTTGCTCGCCGGAATTCTTCATGTTGTCGTGGCTACTGTCCGTACCTTCAAGTTCAAGTCTATGAACTCGTCGTTCCGCGACTTGGAGATGTTCATCACTGGTTGCATTCTACTCATATTCCTCATTGTGCATCTTATCCAGTTCCGTTTCGTTTCGGAGGCCTCGGCACCTAAGTACTGGATGCGTGATAACTGGTTCCCTTGTGCTGATGATGATACAAGTTGTCCGATCATTCACTTCAAGGATCTCTACAAAATGGCATTCCAGATCTTTGAGAGCTTCGGTTGGGTGTGCTTCTATATCGTTGGCGTTATTGCTTTCTTTATTCATATGAAGAGTGGTCTCAGTCGTGTCATCATGACGAACGGCAATATCCCGAGGAAGTACAAGAGCACTACCCAGTTTTGGGGATCAGTTATGTCCTGGGTGCTTTTCCTTCTATACCTTACATATCCTCTCTTCGCCTACTTCAACCCTGTAAAGGACTGGGCTGCGTATGATGCGAAGCAGATTCGTCCAGAGTTTTGAATGATTCACTAGTAGTTCCACAGCCTTACCTCATTTTTCCACGATTAGTTGTGCCCGTTTGAGGACCATATAAATGTGGGTTCTCTGCGGAACTATGTTATAAACTTTGTTCAGATGAAGGATATATGCTGTGGTGTTGTCTGAGTATTGCTTCGGTTAGTTGGCTACAATTGATAAAGCTAGTAAGATTCATCCCTCTGGACTATTAACTATGCTATCTTGAAACACGCCTCGATAGCATTATCAAACCCGCAAGCACGTGGCAGCTTAGGGTGGCAAAATCGTAGGCGCACGATCTTGGAAACTCCATCGATTCGCGACGGCCGAATGAAGTCGGCCGATTCCATTTGGGGGCAGATATGCCATTTTAGTAGCGGGGCAGATATGCCATTTTAGTAGCGGGGCAGATATGCCGTACTGGTAACGGGGCAGATATGCCGTACTGGTAACGGGGTGGTTATGCCAGGTTGGTGGCGGAGCAGTTATGCCCCATATGTAGCGGAGCCGATATGCCATATTGGGGTGTTGTATAGTACTTAACGTTGAACTCAAGATATGGCATATCTGCCCTGGTATTTTGTGATGGCATGCTTGTTCGTTGGGTGGAATTGCTCTTGCTAATGGCGACAGGGTGTAGATTGATGTGCCAGCCTTGTCACTCTCTGCGTCCCAGGCCAGCGGCATATAGGAGGACGAAGCACGAGGAGTGGCCTATAGATCACTAGCGGCTGAGAAATAAGCCTTTAACCATCGTCAGTTCATCAGGAGCAACCATGATATTTGGTTGAGTCATGGATATCTCATTGCAGGATATGAAGCTTGTTGGATTTTGAAGTATGGTCTGTGGTGTTACAAGTTGTGAGTCAGGAGGCAGCTAATTATTCGAGCGAGAGAAAACTTGCCATCTCACGCGTCATTGATCAGCATTCCACTCAAGATAGATATAACACTCAGTAGAAAAAGAGGGTCCCTGACCATCAGCATGCTCAGAGTCTCAGAAACAAAGATACTACATGGCCGTTACTCTCCACAGCCAGATGAAGTATTTCAAGGATATACGACACTAGGAGAATGGACTCCATGTGAGAAAAGGTAACTCGCTCCATACACAAGTCGAGCTAAGATTCCACTTTAGCTCTGTCGCTTCACTAGCCCGGGATGTCGAAGAGCTGTGGTTTCTCATGAACCTGTCATACTTGCAGGCTTGTTTTCCCTGGAGTTTCTATTCTGAATTCGGTAACCTACTACATTCATCTCAGTTTTTTTTACACAAGTGATGTCCGAGGCGTCTTGCAACCAAGTTATCGTCGTCGGCGGTGGCCTCGCGGGGTTCTCTGCTGCCAATAGTATTTTAGAGCATGGTGGAAGCGTACTGCTTATTGATAAATCTGCGTTTTGCGGTGGCAACTCCTCCAAGGCTACTTCTGGCATCAATGGTTCGTGCACCAGAACTCAGAAGAAGCTCGGTATCAAGGATTCGAACAAGCTGTTCGAATTCGACTGTATGAAGGGTGGCTCCAAGAGTCCTGAGCTTATTAATACCATGGTTGAGCATTCCGGCTCCTCGGTCAACTGGCTCATGGACAACTTCGATCTCGATCTTTCTCTTCTATCTCGTTTGGGTGGTCACTCTGTTGAGCGTACCCATCGTGGTAAGGAGCGTTTCCCTGGTATGACTATCACTTACGCTGAGATGCAGATGGCAGAGGCTATTTCCAAGGCCCTACCTGATAGATGCCAGATCATCAATAAGGCCCGTGCTACCGACTTGCTCACCAACAAAGAAGGTGACGTGATTGGTGTTCTGTATACGACTAACGATGGTCAATCACATAAGGGTTACGGTCCGGTCGTCCTCGCAACTGGTGGATACGGTGCCGATTTCACTAAAGATGGTCTCTTGGCTAAGTACCGTCCTGACTTGCTCAAGTTGTCTACTACTAACGGAGAGCATTGTACTGGTGATGGCATCAAGATGGGTGTTGCTGCCAATGCTGATGTCGTTGATCTCGAGTGGGTACAGGTTCACCCTACCGGTCTCGTGAACCCCAAGGACCCCGACAGTAAGGTCAAGTTCTTGGCTGCTGAGGCTCTTCGTGGTGTTGGTGGAATCTTGCTCGATGCTG
>NW_003211781.1:36132-43355 GCF_000006405.1 Perkinsus marinus ATCC 50983
CGACGTTCCCGGAGTACGGCGGCAAGTGTTGGGCTGCGACGCCCATCAGATTAGCGGATGAGAAATACATACAGTATCTCCGGAGCTGTACCGCTACTCTTGAAAGGAGCAAGTCCCCTGGTGAGGTAGCTCAGCCCGAGAATCAACAAGCTTCCACCCTATCCTCTGATGAAGTGTTCATCACCGTGAACGATATCTATGACTGAGCATTGAATAAATGACTAACGTGTGAAGTCTTTTTGTTGACGAGAGCACACAATTGTATGATACCGTGATATCGATAATTGAATGATATCGTGATGATACTTGTGAAGTTTCGTTTAACTATACCCAGTCCTTGAGTTGGCCGAGTGGATCGCTTAGTACTGCCTCAGCTGGCACTGCCCGAAGGGTGAGCGAGGAATCCAATGCACCAGTTTCCACTGTCCGGATTGGTACGGCTTCGTCGCCGGTTTCTGCCCCAGTTTCAACTGTCCGGAATTGAACTGCCCGAAAATCGTGAAACGCATTCACCGATTGTCCGAGTTGAAAAGTGCCGAATTTGAACTGTACGGCTTGGGATACACCCGTCGAATGAGTCTCCAAAAAATCCATGCTTGGAGACAGCTTGTGTCGCAGCTTAGACCGAGCTAGATATTTCAGCAGCTTATGTATCTCGTGATGCTCATGTAATCTTTTATGTAAATATAGATTAGATTCGATCATTGACTGAAGTGGTTAGAGATGACGAGCATTGCTTCAGTTTTTTATTCATCAACTCATGTCCTCTACAGCAACTCAACCCAACCAAGTTATCGTGGTTGGTGGCGGTCTTGCAGGGTTTTCTGCTGCTAATAGTATTCTTGAGCATGGTGGTAACGTTTTGCTCATTGACAAGTCAGCGTTCTGCGGCGGTAACTCCTCCAAGGCTACTTCTGGCATCAATGGTTCGTGCACCAGAACTCAGAAGAAGCTCGGTATCGAGGATTCGAACAAGTTGTTCGAATTCGACTGTATGAAGGGTGGCTCCAAGAGTCCTGAGCTTATCAATACCATGGTTGAGCATTCCGGCTCCTCGGTCAACTGGCTCATGGACAACTTCGATCTCGATCTTTCTCTTCTATCTCGTTTGGGTGGTCACTCTGTTGAGCGTACCCATCGTGGTAAGGAGCGTTTCCCTGGTATGACTATCACTTACGCTGAGATGCAGATGGCAGAGGCTATTTCCAAGGCCCTACCTGATAGATGCCAGATCATCAATAAGGCCCGTGCTACCGAGTTGCTCACCAACAAAGAAGGTGACGTGATTGGTGTTCTGTATACGACTAACGATGGTCAATCACATAAGGTTTACGGTCCGGTCGTCCTCGCAACTGGTGGATACGGTGCCGATTTCACTAAAGATGGTCTCTTGGCTAAGTACCGTCCTGACTTGCTCAAGTTGTCTACTACTAACGGAGAGCATTGTACTGGTGATGGCATCAAGATGGGTGTTGCTGCCAATGCTGATGTCGTTGATCTCGAGTGGGTACAGGTTCATCCTACCGGTCTCGTAAACCCCAAGGACCCTGACAGTAAGGTCAAATTCCTGGCTGCTGAGGCTCTTCGTGGTGTTGGTGGAATCTTGCTCGATGCTGATGGTCATCGTTTCTCCAATGAGCTTGGCCGTCGTGATTATGTGTCCGATAAGATGTTCCACAACAAGGGTCCCTTCCGTTTGGTATTGAACACTGCTTCGGCCAACGAAATTCGCTGGCATGTTGAGCACTACAAGGGCCGTGGTGTCATGAAGGACTTCGACAGTGCTTACGATCTCGCTAAGGAGATGGGCATTCCCGCTTCTACCTTGGAGCAGACCTTCAAGGATTACAAGGAGGTTGCTGATAAGCAGGAGGCCAACCCCGATGGTGGTGAGTATGATGCTTATCCGACCGGTAAGACCTTCGATAAGTTCGGCAAGAAGTTCTTCACGAACTACGACTTCAAGATGGACGATCACTATAGCGTCGCCATTGTCACTCCTCTTGTTCACTACTGCATGGGTGGTCTCAAGATCGACACGGCCGGTCGCGTCATCAGCAAGGAGACGAAGAAGCCAATCCGTGGTCTCTATGCTGCTGGTGAAGTTATGGGAGGTGTTCATGGTAACAACCGTTTGGGTGGTAACTCCCTCCTCGATTGCGTTGTCTACGGCAGAATTACCGGAAAGGACGCCTGTAAGAATTTCCTTCCTGCCCGAGAAGACGTGCCTTTGAAGGATCTTGCCCTCGGTCGTACGAAGCCCAACAAGCGTGCCATTATTGTTGGTGGTGGTTTGGCTGGTTTCAGTGCCTGCAATTCGATCCTTGAGCACGGTGGCAGCGTGTTGTTGCTTGATAAGTCTGCTTTCTGTGGTGGTAACTCGTCTAAGGCCACTTCTGGTATCAATGGATCTTGCACTAAGACTCAGAAGAGACTTGGCATCAAGGATTCCAATGAGCTGTTCGAGTTCGATTGCATGAAGGGTGGTTCCAAGAATCCTCAACTCATCAAGACCATGGTCGAAGCTTCTGGCCCTTCCGTTGACTGGTTAATGGAGAACTTCGATCTCGATCTTTCTCTACTTTCTCGTTTGGGTGGTCACTCTGTTGAGCGTACCCATCGTGGAAAGGAGCGCTTCCCTGGTATGACTATCACTTATGCTGAAATGCAAATGGCCGAGGCTATCTCCAAGGCCCTGCCTGATAGGTGCCAGATCATGAACAAGGCTAGGGTGACCGATCTCATCACTGGGGATGACGGTGAGGTCATTGGTGTTCGCTACACTAAAGATGGCAAGGAACGTTCCGAGTTCGGTCCTGTCATTCTTGCAACGGGTGGGTTCGGTGCTGATTTCTCGAAGGACGGTCTACTCGCCAAGTATCGTCCCGACTTGCTCAAGTTGTCCACTACCAACGGTGAGCACTGCACTGGCGATGGAATCAAGATGGGTGTGGCGATTGGTGCTAAGGCAATTGATCTCGAGTGGGTACAGGTTCATCCTACCGGTCTCGTGAACCCCAAGGACCCTGACAGTAAGGTCAAGTTCTTGGCTGCTGAGGCTCTTCGTGGTGTTGGTGGGATCTTGCTCGATGCTGATGGTCATCGTTTCTCCAATGAGCTTGGTCGTCGTGATTATGTGTCCGATAGGATGTTCCACAACAAGGGTCCCTTCCGTTTGGTATTGAACACTGCTTCGGCCAACGAAATTCGCTGGCATGTTGAGCACTACAAGGGCCGTGGTGTCATGAAGGATTTCGACAGTGCTTACGATCTCGCTAAGGAGATGGGCATTCCGGCTTCTACCTTGGAGCAGACCTTCAAGGATTACAAGGTGGTTGCTGATAAGCAGGAGGCCAACCCCGATGGTGGTGAGTATGATGCTTATCCGACCGGCAAGACCTTCGATAAGTTCGGCAAGAAGTTCTTCACGAACTACGACTTCAAGATGGACGATCACTATAGCGTCGCTATTGTCACTCCTCTTGTTCACTATTGTATGGGCGGTCTTAAGATTGATACTTCTTCTCATGTCATTGGCGAGGGCGATAAGCCTATTCGCGGCCTTTACGCTGCCGGTGAGGTCATGGGAGGCGTTCACGGCAACAACCGTTTAGGTGGCAATTCTCTACTTGATTGTGTTGCCTATGGTCGTATCTCCGGCAAGGATTTGATGGATACTTTCTTCCAATCTGCCAAGCCTGTAGCTTTGAAGGACTTAGCTACTGGAAGAACGGAGCCTCGTAGACCTGCGATAGTTGTTGGTGGTGGTCTTGCAGGTTTCTCTGCCGCTAACACCATCTTGGAACGCGGTGGCGAAGTTATCCTCATCGATAAGTCTGCCTTCTGTGGTGGTAACTCGTCCAAGGCCACTTCTGGTATCAATGGATCTTGCACTAAGACTCAGAAGAGACTTGGCATCAAGGATTCCAATGAGCTGTTCGAGTTCGATTGCATGAAGGGTGGTTCCAAGAATCCTCAACTCATCAAGACCATGGTCGAAGCGTCTGGTGCTTCCGTCGAATGGTTGATGGATAACTTCGATCTCGATCTTTCTCTACTCTCTCGTTTGGGTGGTCACTCTGTTGAGCGTACCCATCGTGGAAAGGAGCGCTTCCCTGGTATGACTATCACCTATGCTGAAATGCAAATGGCCGAGGCTATCTCCAAGGCTCTGCCTGATAGGTGTCAGATCATGAACAAGGCTCGTGCTACTGAGCTTGTTCAGAATGACAAGGGTGATGTTGTTGGTGTGAAGTATGAGAAGGGTGGCAAGACATATACGCTGGAGGGACCTGTTATCCTCGCTACCGGTGGTTATGGTGCCGATTTCTCTAAGGATGGTCTATTAGCCAAGTACCGTCCCGACTTGCTCAAGTTGTCCACTACCAATGGCGAGCATTGCACTGGTGATGGAATCAAGATGGGTGTTGCAGTTGGTGCCCAAACTATTGATCTCGAGTGGGTACAGGTTCATCCTACCGGTCTCGTGAACCCCAAGGACCCTGACAGTAAGGTCAAGTTCTTGGCTGCTGAGGCTCTTCGTGGTGTTGGTGGAATCTTGCTCGATGCTGATGGTCATCGCTTCGCCAATGAGCTTGGCCGTCGTGATTATGTGTCCGATAAGATGTTCCACAACAAGGGTCCCTTCCGTTTGGTATTGAACACTGCTGCGTCTGACGAGATTCGCTGGCATGTTGAGCACTACAAGGGCCGTGGTGTCATGAAGGAGTTCAGCAGTGCTTACGATCTCGCTAAGGAGATGGGCATTCCTGCTTCTACCTTGGAGCAGACCTTCAAGGATTACAAGGTGGTTGCTGATAAGCAGGAGGCCAACCCTGATGGTGGTGAGTATGATGCTTATCCGACCGGTAAGACCTTCGATAAGTTCGGCAAGAAGTTTTTCACGAATTACGACCTCAAGATGGACGACCACTACAACGTCGCTATTGTCACTCCTCTGGTCCATTACTGTATGGGTGGCCTCAAGATTGATGAGTTCTCTCATGTTCTTGGTAAGGAGGACAAGCCTATCCGTGGTCTGTATGCTGCCGGTGAATTGATGGGTGGTGTTCACGGCAACAACAGATTGGGTGGTAACTCTCTTCTGGATTGTGTTGCTTACGGCCGTATTTCTGGTAACAACCTCATCGACACTTTCTATCCTAAGTGCGAGCGTGTTCCTCTGAAGGATCTCGAGGATGGTCGTACTGAGTCTCGTAAACGTGTTATTGTTGTTGGTGGTGGTCTTGCTGGTTTCTCTGCCGCGAACACTGTTCTTGAACACGGCGGGGAAGTACTCTTGGTTGACAAGTCGGCCTTCTGTGGTGGCAATTCATCGAAGGCAACTTCGGGTATCAACGGTTCCGGCACCAAGACTCAAGAGAGGCTCGGTATAAAGGATTCTAATGAGCTCTTCGAGTTCGACTGTATGAAGGGTGGCTCCAAGAGCCCAGAGCTCATTAACACTATGGTTGAGCATTCTGGTCCTTCTGTTAACTGGCTTATGGATGTCTTCGGTCTCGATCTTTCTCTTCTATCTCGTCTGGGCGGTCACTCTGTAGAGCGTACTCATCGTGGTAAGGAGCGTTTCCCTGGTATGACCATTACGTATGCTGAGATGCAGATGGCTGAGGCTATTGCCAAGGCACATCCAGATAAGTGCCAGATTATCAACAAGGCGAGAGCTACTGAGCTCGAAACTGATAATGAAGGCAATGTTATCGGTGTCAAGTACGAGAAGGATGGTAAATCCTATGTTGTTGATGGCCCTGTTATCCTCGCAACTGGTGGATACGGTGCCGATTTCACTAAAGATGGTCTCTTGGCTAAGTACCGTCCTGACTTGCTCAAGTTGTCTACTACTAACGGAGAGCATTGCACCGGTGATGGCATCAAGATGGGTGTTGCTGCCGATGCTGATGTAGTTGATCTCGAGTGGGTACAGGTTCATCCTACCGGTCTCGTGAACCCCAAGGACCCTGACAGTAAGGTCAAGTTCTTGGCTGCTGAGGCTCTTCGTGGTGTTGGTGGAATCTTGCTCGATGCTGATGGTCATCGTTTCTCCAATGAGCTTGGCCGTCGTGATTATGTGTCCGATAGGATGTTCCACAACAAGGGTCCCTTCCGTTTGGTATTGAACACTGCTTCGGCCAACGAAATTCGCTGGCATGTTGAGCACTACAAGGGCCGTGGTGTCATGAAGGACTTCGACAGTGCTTACGATCTCGCTAAGGAGATGGGCATTCCGGCTTCTACCTTGGAGCAGACCTTCAAGGATTACAAGGAGGTTGCCAGTAAACAGGAGGCCAACCCCGATGGTGGTGAGTATGATGCCTATCCGACCGGTAAGACCTTCGATAAGTTCGGCAAGAAGTTCTTCACGAACTACGACTTCAAGATGGACGATCACTATAGCGTCGCCATTGTCACTCCTCTTGTTCACTACTGCATGGGTGGTCTCAAGATCGACACGGCCGGTCGCGTCATTAGCAAGGAGACGAAGAAGCCAATTCGTGGTCTCTATGCTGCCGGTGAAGTTATGGGAGGTGTCCATGGCAACAACCGTTTGGGCGGTAACTCGCTTCTCGATTGTGTTGTCTTCGGTCGCTTGACTGCTGACGATGCTTGTGAGGGTCTCCTTGGTCTCAAGAAGAGCGTCTCTCTGCCTGCTCTTGCTAAGGCACCTGCTAGCGTACCCAAGAAGGTTGCTCAAGCTAAGGTTGCTGCGGCTCCTGCTGCTCCTGTTGTACACGGCTACACTAAGGAGGAAGTCGCTAAGCACACCACTGAGAGTGATTGCTGGGTTATCATCAATGGCCAGGTCTTGAATGTCACGAACTTCCTTCCAGAACATCCTGGTGGAAAACTTGCCATCATGACCTTTGCAGGCAAAGATGCTAGTAAGGAGTTCAACATGATCCATCCATCTGATGTCATTGAGAAGTATGCCCCCGATTGTGTCCTCGGTCCTGTTGTTGACAAGGCTACTGCTGCTGCTGCTCCTGTTGCTCCGTCTACTCCTGCTGCAGTGACGGTCACTCCGACAAATTCTGCTGCCGCTGGTAAGTCGTATACTATGGAAGAGATCTCGAAGCACAATTCCCGTGAATCTTGCTGGGTTGTGATCGATGGTGAGGTCTTGGATGTTACGGGTTTCTTGCCTGATCATCCTGGTGGAGATATCTCTATTCTCAACTATGGTGGTAAGGATGCTACTGAGCCCT
>NW_003211781.1:43455-61264 GCF_000006405.1 Perkinsus marinus ATCC 50983
GTGGCTCCCGTTGTTGCAACTTCTGCTGCTGCGAGCGGTATCACAATGGACGAAGTCGCCAAACATACGACTGAGGATGATTGCTGGGTTGTCATCAATGGTGAGGTATTGGATGTCACAGACTTCCTCCCCAAGCATCCTGGTGGAAAGATGGCCATTCTTACTTTTGCTGGTAAGGATGCATCCAAGGAGTTCAACATGATCCATCCGGCTGGTGTGATTGAGAAGTATGCTCCCGACGCTACTTTGGGACCACTTGTTGAGAAGGCTGTCGGTCCTGCAGCTGCTGGTGGTGACTTGTCCCAGCCTCTTCTTGCTGACCAGTTTGAGTCCAAGGCTCTCACTGAACAGTGGTGGGGTGAGGATCGTAACAAGTCGGACATGTTCGGGCCACTCGGACCATCCATCAGCTCCTACGCCATCTCTCTCTGCTACCTGATTTGGATGTTCGTCATTGACACTCTCAAGACTATCTTCAGTGTCAAGAATTACAAGGTCCTGTCTGATAAGTCTGGGTTGCAGCGTTCAGCTATTTTCATGATGGTCTTCGTCACTATTCATGCTCTCGGTAACATCAACCTGTTGGTTGGTGATAGGAACTTCGAGGGTTATGCTTATCTCTTGAACCATCCCTGTCCTTGGAGTACACTATTCCTCCCTGTTGAGATTTATCTCTTGCTCGCCGGAATTCTTCATGTTGTTGTGGCTACTGTCCGTACCTTCAAGTTCAAGTCTATGAACTCGTCGTTCCGCGACTTGGAGATGTTCATCACTGGTTGCATTCTACTCATCTTCCTCATTGTGCATCTTATCCAGTTCCGTTTCGTTTCGGAGGCCTCGGCACCTAAGTACTGGATGCGTGATAACTGGTTCCCTTGTGCTGATGATGATACAAGTTGTCCGATCATTCACTTCAAGGATCTCTACAAAATGGCATTCCAGATCTTTGAGAGCTTCGGTTGGGTGTGCTTCTATATCGTTGGCGTTATTGCTTTCTTTATTCATATGAAGAGTGGTCTCAGTCGTGTCATCATGACGAACGGCAATATCCCGAGGAAGTACAAGAGCACTACCCAGTTCTGGGGATCAGTTATGTCCTGGGTGCTTTTCCTTCTATACCTTACATATCCTCTCTTCGCCTACTTCAACCCTGTCAAGGACTGGGCTGCGTATGATGCGAAGCAGATTCGTCCACAGGCTTAGATAGGCTGTTAACTCATTCTGACCGTCAGGTCGTTTATTTGTTTAACTTGTTAAAATATTGTCCATAGAATCATGTTAATGTTGTGCTGGAGTCGCTAGGTTAGTGTTGGAAAATATGCAGATGGACAACTATATTGTGGAAAATTGCCACTGACAGGCTTTCCATATTGTCATGGACTAAATGGAAATATTGGAAATTGTTGCTGGTTCCTTAACATCTATACTCGGGTTCGTACACGAACTCCTATGATTACTGAAGGAACTGTTGAACTCAGCTGAGGAGAGCGAACATATACTCCGACACTGCTATAGGCTTATGTATTCTTTATAATTACGTAGTGTAGTGTACAGCTTTCTAAGAGCGATCGTCATCGTGATTATCGAGCTTGTGAGAGCTCAACTGAAATGTGAAGGCTTTGTCCGTTTCGATCTCAAGAGAGTCACCATTTCACACAACATGACAAGGGTCACATATCAAATCATTCATTCATAACATGTATATTCATACCGAGTCATTCATTCTCAGGCGTTTTGAGTGCCTCGAGTTGCGCCACGAGATCATCCACCTGAGGGAGAAACCAAGATGAACTCCTCAACACCAAGTCTCTCAGCACCTGTTGCTGGAGATTTGCGTTCTTCATCTTGAGTTCCTCATTCTCAGCTCGGAGCTCGTCAACATCCAGCCCCGCAGGAGTACCAAGGTATTTTTTAATGTAATCGATACCATCGATCGGTCTAAAGGAACCACGAGCAGAGCATTTTTCATCTAGTCCGTACCATCCGCCTGTCAAAGCCGTACGAATCAACAAGCGAGGCATGATCATCGACATGAGCGGAGCTTAGACTCACCTATCGGGCTCCTCATACAGGCCGACCAACACGCGAGTGAGCTGGTTGATAACACCTGTCTTCTCCAAATACTTACGGAATTCATCCTTCTGTGAATCAGCCGTGCCAAGACTCATATTCAATGCAAACAGTGTTACTACTGAGCCGTATGTGAACATAGCTTCAATTGACAAACTCGACGTCCAGCATACTATGATAACGCTCTCACGTTAATGGTTTCCCTCGACTTCTCAGTTGGCATCTTTTCCTTGCAGATTCCAATCGGGCCTCACTTGCTCGTGCCATCCTTCGAGCCCGGATTTGTCTCTCATACATAGAAATCGGCGCCGGACATTCACGTGCAACATGAGGTGGAAGATATCTCTGATCGCCAACAGAGGTACTCTTTCTCATGAACAACTCGTACTACCTGAGCTGCAGCATGCAGTGAGTTCGCTCGAGCCTGTGACTCTTCTTTTCGAGGAACCTTCCTGGGTGGTACTGCCCAGCTAGGAGCGGCCTCGGGCTCCTCTCGCGGAGTTCGTCGGAATAGTTCAAGCAGTTGCGGCCAGTCGACCTGGCAAGGGCATGGTCACACTTCTCGTTTGAATCTTGATGTACATAGTTAGCGCTGAGATCCTGCAGTTGTTGATCAGAGAGCTTGCGCAACATGTCTCGGGCTCGGTCGTATTCAGCCGTGTATATCTTCCTAGCCGCAACAGGACCACTCTGCGAAACCTCCTGAACACCATCATCACTATTAGCTCAAAGCGACCCAAAGAACCTACTCTCGATGAGGTTACCGGACCTGCTACCGTGTCGGCCCTCGGAGCGCTACTCGTGACGGTGAGTGGACTCGGTGAGCCTCCTGCCCCCCGTGAATCCGGCGTGTAGGCCATGTCCATCGACTCGGGTTCCGCAGGGATGTCGCAACTGTTGTACTTCGGATTGGGATTCAAGGAGCAGTACCTGGGGCACCAGTCTCAAGAGCGTGCACAGGAGCTTTCTTACCATCTCTGCGGTAGATGTTCGGTATTAGAGATCCTCCGCCACTTTTTGCACTCGTCGCACTGAACCCATGTGAGAATCTCCCGGGCAATAGCCGCGCTACCCTCGGGAGTGGCGAGGCTCACAGGAGGACCATCAGGACTAGGAGTCGACCGCCGTCCCGAGCGAGTTGACCGGGACTCCGACGCTGCAGACATAGGAGTTTAACTACCTGATGAATGGTAATTCCCATACAGTCCCTTAGTCTAGTCTTCCCCACATTTAAACATTTGAAAGCGACACCGATGACGCGAACAACAACACATATCCATACTGGTACATCCAAAGAACCATGAATAGTAAACTGCACATGATGAGAAACGCTCCGCCAAATCTCCGAGTTCAATAGCCCGGAAATCACAGAGGTAGAAGGCCGATAGAGATCGTTGGAGAGCCACCAAGACTGCTTGCAGACATAGGGGACTCTCCTCAACACAGGAGGCTGGAGCATTCAGACAAGTCCGAATCCGCACCCGAGAGTAGCAATTTGCACACCTAGAACAATGAGAGATTCGGACAAACTAGTTAGACGTAGCGCGTTGGAGATGTGTGTAAGCTTGGCTGTAAGGGAGACTACGAAGATCGCTACTAACTCTGGATGTTCAGTAGTGAGTAAGGCTCAGACGCGGTAGTGCTCAAACGCGCGACTGGGACTAGACAACCGATGCCGCGGTGAGCGGGACGATGCTCAGTCGAAATCGATTTGAAAGAAGCATCGGCGGTAAGGCCACGAACAGAGGTCCCTTTACAGCGCCGTAAACGCCCTCGGCTGATTCAGGCATATCCGGAGCCCGAATCATCCAAGTAGTGACGACTGTTAGACATGGGAAGCAGCGGGCAATCCTCGCCACTGCATGTAGCGTCTTAAGCCAAAGTAAGGACGTAGACCGCATAGACGACGACCACGGTGGTTGACACAATGGAGGAAAAGATAGCAAAGAATCTCTCGGGTCAATGGATCCACTGGGAGCACAATGGGTTGAGCTGAGCGAGGACTCGAATCGGATGCATACCGGTCGAACCGGACGTAACTGAGAGCATAGCAAAATGCATAAAGGAAGCGCTGCCCGCCTGACATTGAGATCACTACGCTGATGGTAAACTCAGGACGTGACTATTGATAAAAAGGAGGAATATATGACTGCTCTCAAAGCGACATCGTCAACTCTTGAGCATCTTGCTCATCTTGAACTTACTCAACGGCCCACTACCATCATTGAAGCGCGGTCTGCAAATCGAGTGTTCGCTTCTCACGAATGAAATACGATTCCAAAGTCAGTTTTGAAACTGGTGCTAAATAAGCAATGGTAACCAGTTTACAATGCATACCATTCAGGAGAGTACTTGGCGAATAGCGTCGCTGTGCCGCGGGTTGAGTAAGGCTTCATGGCTGAGGAGACTAATTCTGCGGATAAGGACATCATTTTCCGGATATCGATTCTATCACATTCGAATTTGTAGGGATAGTGGGGGAATCTTTTGCATGGTATACCCTCGGGCATGAAGGCCCCGTTCGCTATATATCCATCCGAATGGTATAGTGGTCAGGCATAGCGGCCCCATCCGCGAGATATCCTTCGGAATGACAGTCCATGGGCATAGCGGCCCCATTCGCGAGATATCCTTCGGAATGACATAGTCCACGGGCATAGCGGTCCCATTCGCGAGATATCCTTCACAATGACATAGTCCACGGGCATAGCGGCCCCATTTTACACATATCCTCCCGAATGGTGTAGTCTTCGGGCATAGCGGCCCCGTTCGTCAAATAGTATTCTGCATGGTATCCTTCTCAGGCATAGCGACCCCATTCCCCAAACGGAATATCCCCTTGAGATCTACAACTTGCCTTAGAGAGAGTTTCCTCCGTCCCTCTCTCTCCTTTTCATTACCCTTTGCCTAGTGTAGTTTCCTACCAATATGGACCAGCCGGCACCACAAGTCGACCCTCCAGCAGACAACTTGCCTATCGACCTACCGCTGGCCTTCAATGCCCACACCGAGTACGTGGAGGAGGAGGTGGTGGAGGAGGAGGAGGAGACTGCTGGGACACTCTATTTGGACTATGGAGGGGATAGAATCGTACATGTGCCCAAAGGCAAGACAGGCTTCTTTCTTGTCACATTGGGTGAGAGTAATGATGGGCCGAGGTTTGTGACTATCCCAGAGGGAGCGCCGCTCGCTGAGCATGTTCCGGTGAGGGTGTCCCCCTGTGGTAATTTCTTCGCTTATGCTACTGCGGGTCCGATTCCACAGCTGTTGATCGCAAGAATGGGCGCTCCCTCAGTGCGAGTCATTGAGATACCACTGGCCCCTGGTGTTAGAATTGACACCATTGTCGATGTCCTTTGGGTACGGCATGAAGAGGCTCACAGTTCAGCGTTGCAATCCGGAACTGCCTTGCCTATCGTATTGGACTCTTATATGCTGGTTGTGGTCTCTCATCATTCTCTAGATGTCCTTCGGCTCTCCTCGGCGCTCAAATTCGCCAAGCCACTCCGACGATTTCCTCTCTCTGGCAGCAGTAGCCGCTCCAACAACGATTCTAGGGCTCAAACGCCGGCCACAGTTCGTCACGTTTGGTATGAGCCTGATAGTGGTATTTGCGTGCTTTGCATCAACCAGAGGACTCTGCAGCCGTTTGATCTCAAGCCACGTCTGAGAAACCCACAGCTGCCATCGGTCTCCCCGAAGTCAACTAAAGCCACCATCGCTGTCAAGATGCCCAAATTCGATCTCTATCCCGCAGACGTGCACAACCCCAGTGATTGCGTAGATGAGGTATCCCTCCTTCGTATTGACTCAGTTGCAAGCACAACTTCTCGTAAGCTTGTTGCTGGTACGTACATCTGCCACGTTGATAGTGCGGCTGGCCGACTCTCATTGCGGAATCTGTCTGTGAGTGGTTTGGCCAGTCCCGAGCACGACGCGGTTATTCAGCTCCCGGCCCTATCCAGATCAACAGGACGAGGATTGCCACAGTTAGCGGTGCATGTTGTCGATGGTCTAATATGCGTCTCCCGATCTCTTGGAACCTCCGAGGCTGTATCACCAACGTGGTACATCTACGATATCTATATACGAGGTTCGGGCCGCTCTCTGCCGCTAGTGCCGCCGTTCCGGTTGGATTACCCTGGCGCAATGCGTTCGTCAGACATCCTGCGATCATCACAAAACAAGTATGTCATACTGGCTGAAGATAAACGTACTATGGTCTATGGCTTAGAGCTCCAAACTAGCCCATTCGTCGCTGATTTGATGAGCTCAGAGTCATTGTCTATGTTGGAAATCGCCACAGTATTGTTGAGACGTCAAGGATGCCGCGACGAACTGTGTCAGACACTAAGGTACTTCCTCAGTGATAGAGACCCATCTCCAACTCTGGAGGAGCTCGCTTATATTTTCGATGCTACGAATGCATCCTATCGAGAATGCATAGAGCGAACCCCTCTCCTCGGTGGCGAGAGCGGCGCTATGGTCAGCTTGGCTCGGCTACTCGAGTCCGCTGGCAGCCGCACTATACTCACTGAAGTAGATGCGGTCGATTGTATTTTTCACCCGGTTTTATGCTCGATCCTGCCAGATTGTCCTCGGCCTCCTCTGACTGCGGGTTCTACTGAACTCCTTCGCTATGGCCTGGAGTGTACTCCGGAGTCATCGTGTTTACAGAAACTGCGCAAACTGTTGTCACAAGTTTTAATATTCTGCCGCTCATTGTTGGCCTTGTCGGTGTATCCGCATAGACGGGTACAACTCTTCCTTTTCGATCTCTGCGTTGTGGCGCGTCAGCAGCATTGGTTGCAACAACTCCTGCACTATCACGTCCTCCTGGATTCTGCGGAGATCGTGGAGCGTCTGGACTTCATGTGGAGGTATGATATTGGTCAGAATGATACGCGGAGTATCAGTTGGAGTCAACAGTGCATGATGGATATGGCCTGGAGATTGCTCAGCACACGGTCAGCTAGTCCGAAGCTGATTGAGCTCCTCACTGAGGCGCTGTTGGATGGCGGGGACCCAGTCGACATCGTGGCGTTTTTGAGGCAGCAGACAGAACTAGGGGGATCCAACGTTCCCTTGGTTGGGATATTAGAGAGGGCGGAAGAGCTTGTCGAGGAAGGGAAGGTAGTACTGTGTTCATAGGCGAGTGATGATGGCTTGTTGCTGGTCGTTGAAGCTACATGTTTGCGAGCCTAGTCGTGCTTGGCGAACTCTTCTATACCCTGTGGTTGTCATCTAGTATATGGGAGACTCACGTGTCCAGTCTTTTGGTTTGGTCGTTTGGTTCGCCCGGACTTGCACCGCCTGTTGGTGATGGCGACCGATCTCTGTTCATTCCATCTCAGTACGATCCCCGTTTGGTCAAGTATCTGGTCGAGGATATCCGTCAGTGGCGGACAGATGCTCTCCTCGCTACCCGCATGTCCCGATTGCGCTTACAAACAACTTCAACCGCCCCGAGCCCTACCTCAGTTCTGGTAAGTCTCACATGCTAGCTTAGCCCTTGGCAGTGTACACATGCGCCCAGAATTCAGATGGAATTTCGGTCATTATCATTCACTGCTCCCCCCACTTTCATCGGAGGCAGTTTTTTGACTTTTGTGAGCGAGAATCAACTCTGATTATGGATGGAGTTGTAACGTTACTTACAGTATCACATTCTGTATGAATATCTGGCACAGCTCAGCTAAGAAGCAACTAGAGTCTAGTTATTAGAGCACAACTGGGATATGAAGTCTTGCACTGGCGATTGTTGAATTAGAAGAGTCGTCTGTATTGCCACGGCTAGGACTCACTCATCGAATCAACTGTCTCAGGCCTCTCTGATGCCCAACGATGGTGGATGTGAGAAGTGGCTGCCAGAACTGCGCGAAGAGGAACCACTCAGTTCGGATAGTGTCTGAATTCGGATTGCTAGTTTGCTCGTTAGCATCGTATCATTTGTGGCTATTCCTGAAACATTTGTGTGATTTTTGCACAGTTTCGATCTGAAAACCTGTCACTCGAAGTGTTTCGTTGAAGCAGTGATTTTTGTATGCCCTCAAATAGAACTCAGTCGAAGCAACTCGTAATCATCCACTTGTATCCGATAGTCTGCACACCCTGTATCGAACACTCGCAGAACCGAATTCTCCCTTTTGGGAGATCCAATTAGGGATAGTTGAAAGCTATACAACTTCGGTTATCGAAATCGGAACTTGATTTTCCATTATCAGACAGCTGCAGCTGCCAGCTGGGATTGAGTACTTCACAGCTCCTCTCGCGGGCGACGGGAAGGTAGTCGGAATGCTTCTCGGTCAACGCGGTAGCCGGACCATGTGCTTCACGAGATACTACATTCAATTATTCACGATCAACTCTCCACGTTAGATAATTCGGGCTTACACAACCGGACACAGGCCCGAGGGCCCCAGGCCACTAGACAGGTGCTTGTCACTAGAATCGCTAGACAAGGTGTAGTGCCAAACGGTCATGCCAGTTCAGACTCTGAACTTCAGGGCGGTGTAACACAATCCGGCAAGACCACCTTTTAGCTAATATTGCGGCTCTGCCAGAAGCTATGATTTCCGACAATTTCATTAATTTACTCCTGTGTATATGCGGCTTCCTTCGTTACAAAGTAGCAACCACATTTACACCTCAGCAATTACTAGAATCGATTTTAGCACTCGACCAATCTAAAGTAAAAAATTTGGAATTATTTTCCAGCAAAAATTTTTTGCTGCTTCTTTGCCGCGTTGTGCCTTTTCCTGGTTAAATCTTCAACGTGGTACTTTTGGCCAGATGTGTTTTGCCCACACTTTTCGTTATTCTGTCAGGTTCTGCTGTTCCGTATGTCTTGCGTTGCAATTATGTAGTCCGGCACCTTTGAAGTTTCTTCATGAAATATACAAACAGTTTGTATATATTCTGCTAGTCTAGCAGTTGCCGCTATGTGACAATGTTGCGGTATTTTTATGGTTCGGCTAAGTGCTCTCTTCTAACGTACGTGCTGTAGGAATATAACTTAGCGTTTTGCTGATTCGCTCAAACACCGTTCCCGTTATCGTAGTGGGCAAATTTGGCTTTTTCTACCTCCCACATGCGAGTAGTATAAAATCGAGCAAACACATTTATCCCTCAGTCTATCAACGCAGCACTCAATGTTTCAGCAAGCTGGACTGTTTGGCTGAATTACTATTAGACTCATCATCGGTTCGCTCAACTTTCCTCTCTGTGCCTTTGCGTATCTATCAAGTAGCCACACCTTTTAAAGGCCTATTTCGCGTTTAGTAAGATCAATTGCGCAGGGGAGCACTCATCCGAGCCAAGATATGCGGCATGTCTATGATATGCCATATCATATGCCATAGTAAGATCAGTTTCACCAGCGCGCTCGATAGAAAAATCAATTTCGACGACGCGTGTCATTAGTACAATCAATTTCGCCGGCATATCTGAAGTAAGTTCAATTTCGACGAAGGGCGGGAATCGATTTCGCTGATAGTATATTCATACTATCAGCGAAATTTGGCTGATAGCGGAATTCGGGCCACTCAGCTAGCTTGGCACGATTGCGTTCAAGGGTATTCGTAAGACGAATGTCCGAACAGCACTTACGATTGAAAGGAGTTAGTATGAACGATCAGTTGCAAGCAACTTGCGCTTTCTTCAACGACTCAAGTGTGCTACACGGCAGAGAGCTGAGAGGGCGGCGGAGTGGGGATTGGGACGAAAGAGTAGCCGAGTTATCAACATCAGAGGCCAACACCGTGCTGTTCTGGACAGCCCGGAGGAATGATGAACGTGAGAGAGTACAGCCAATCCAATATCATTTCACAGATGAACGTCAGCGTGAGTGGAGGTTGAAGTGTATATGGAAAGGGGAGGAAACGTATCTACTCACTAACGGATGCGCCTGGAGAAGTGAACGAGGAGTGAGGTTCCCTGTGAGCAGGGTTGTCGGAAGTGGAAATTTCGGAAATTTCCGCTTGCGGAAATTTCCGAAATTTCAGACATGAAATGCAACCCGTGAAAATTTCATATTTTGAAGGAAATTTTAGGAAAAAGACGAGGAACAGACATTGAACTTATCCCTAGTGCTCCGAAAGCTCCGAAAACAATTATTCGGTTAGACGCCATACAAGACATAACGAATTGACCACCGCATACGCGATCAGGACCGATTCAAGGAGAGATCGATTGAAATGACGCGCACCAGATGTCATAACCGTTTCGCAACATGGTGATTTCATTTGTGCCGGTATACAACATCATGTTCAACATGGTCCATGTTGTCAACATGGTATGCTGTGTTCAATGCTTAGAGTAGCTCTCTAGAAGTCTCTGTTATAGTCAGGATGGAGTTCACTCACATTGATCCGAGTCTACTACACAGATTTGTTGATATATGCCCAAGTTGGATCAGCCGAATGACGACGTGGTCTCCGATGAAAGAGACGTCTTTATCTCTAACTCAACCCCTCGGAGATTCTTCACGGTTACAGAGGAGAGGGTTGTTGATGATAAGATCCAAAATACCTTCATCTGCCGGTGTGGGTGGGATCAGGGGTTCGACAACTCTACTCGTCGAAGGGACCATGTTCGCCGTGAACCCTGGGCCGAATTGGGCCTGCTACTCCCCCCCCCCCTACCAAGAAGTGCCGAAAACGCCGAAGGTCTTCTATGGTGACCTCAACAGCAAGCACCAACAGCGATCCTCCCCTCAAGTTTACTCCCAAGATTTCGGACTTCTTGCTTAAGGTGCAAGCTGGGGATCATTCCATACGAATGATTCGTAACGAATCTTGTTGCTCTGGCTACGGCTATGAACTGGAGTCTCAGAGACACTACTTCTAACAGCACCAGTGCGCTCCTAGGCTCGCTTCATCCGGGGTACAAGTCGGTCACATACGAAGAAGCAAAAAAGATCAGGGCTGATATTTTTAGAGAAACTGGGGAACTCTGTTTGAAGGAGTTTTTCGACAAGACCAAGCAGAGATTTTCAGAGAAACAAGACCTCCGCCGGTATCCGGCGGAGCGAAATTTTTTTTCCACCTTTGAAACAAATTTCATGGACATTTCCGTATGAAATTTCAATTTCAGAAATGGCCTTGCGATTTCCATGAAATCGACAACCCTGCCTGTGAGGATCGATGACGAATTACCACTTAATATCAGCCGTGAATGGAGTGGTTTATGCCATAAACCACTCCATTGCCCATAAACTATAAACTTTATGGTATATGCAGGATATGGAAGAGAGGGCGCAAGCGAGACGGGATTTTCTTGCTTACATCGGCGGTCAATCAACGGCGGAATGCCGCCGTTGTAGGCTGTATCTGACACGAGAGCGACGTGACAGTGGAAGAAGGTGCAGTATAGACCCCTGTGGAAGACAAGCAGCTTACTCTTGTCCGATTACACATTGCGGGTCGGCAATATGTCAACGACACTTACAAAACACAGTGGAGACTCTCCACTGGACAGGAGTGAAGAGATTACTGTCCGGGGAAAACGACTGCATATACCCGTGGGAGGAAGCGACAGCAGCGAGGAGCGAGCAGAAGTTGAGGAAGATGAATCATATACAGTTTACGGAGCAGCTCCGTATTTGTCGAAAGAGCTCTCTCCGAACGTTGTGGGAGAGCCGAAACCCGAACAAGTTAGTGTAGAAGAAGGATCGATCTTACCGTTCGATGAGCTGGACTCGCGGCGCGCTGTGAAGCAGTTGGCTGCGAGTCTCGCTTCTAGTCCAAAGGTCCTGAAAATATTCATGACTCACTTGCAATATGGGTACCCACTTCGGGAATCCCAAATTGGGATAGCTCCGATTACTGCAGCTGTACGAGAGTATACGGAAAATCTGAAAGAGGAAGAGAGCAAGTCATTGTAGGAGGGGATTCTGGCTGATCTCGCCTTAGGATGGGAGCGGACAATGCGGTACTTACTCGAGTATCTGCGGCTATCGAGGGAGAATCTGATAGGAGAAGTACAGAGTACATTTGCGAGATGGGAATTTCAGGACGCTTCATGAAATCTACCTCATTTGCATTGTTTTATGAAGATGAAAACGAGCGCGAGCATTGATGAAATTCGAGATAACATAAGCTGTGCAACAACCACAGCCTACGACTTGAACCACGGCTTATATTTATGCCCAGCGACGTTGAAGAAGATAAAAGAAGCGGGTCTAGCACAGACATGGGAGGAGTGCAGAGAGTTTCTGAGAGATTACAAACGTACTCAGAGTCCCGACTGTAGGAAGGCAAACAGTCGATGTATAAAGAGACGCAGAATAGCAGTCGACGGTGAGGCGGAAGCCACAGAATGGGTCGAAGAATGCCGAGTCCCTCTCCATTCACCTGCTAGACAGCGTAGCTTCATGACGATTAAGGCGCTGCATTCAGCAAAGGCCTCGCGTGTTCTCGAGAAGATCGGACTTGCAGTGCAAGTCTTGCACACAGGACCAAACCTGAGAGTAAACGACAGGTATGTAAAGCACTGCAGGCAGGAAGGCATAAGTATGCAGCCGACCAGGGAGAGCATATCAGTCCTGTGTGTCCACTGCTATTCTTCATCATCCGAAGCTCGATGAACATTCAAATTTGCGATGAGTACTTCAACGCTAAATACCTGGCAAAGTACTTATGCGGCCCAGAAGAGCGTATCGGAGCGAGAGTCAGTAGTGGAGGGAATGACAATACCGTGAACGTCGAGGTGGACGGGATACAGAACATCAAACTGGGAATGAGGAGGGCGGATCTCACAGCAGATCACAAAACCTGTGAGAGTGGAAGGATAATATCGACTCCAGAGAGTCTATGGTAGAGTTTTGGGTTATCTTACGTTATCAGCAATGCTGCATGGCGAGCATTTGTCAATAGCAGATGATGTCGGTGGAGCCATTGTCGAACGATTGACACAAAATAATTGTGATCCACAAGAACGCGCACGGTATGTAGACGACAGCGAACGGGGTCAACAACTGGCAGTGCTGGTCACGAGCAATCCCCGACCGGCGAGCGGAGACTCTTTCTCAGTACATCTACTGCTATCCCGTGGGCGATATTCGACAGAATTAGACCTGTTCGGAGAGGGCTCTCTGCGCGAAGCGCTCAGAGTTGGGCAGCTTGTACCATTCCGAGGACCTCAGGTCCTGGACCTGTTACAGAGGAGCATGTGAGCAACTTGGTGAGGCGGTATGTACGTCGTGCAGCACTACGATTGTCCAGAGGCTATCGATGAAAATCTGGAGAGAGAGTGTGTGGGGAAGAATTACGAGCTGAAATGATGGCTATTCGCGTCGCCATCTCCGCCCCATCACAGTCTGAACGGAATCACAGTAATTCGGCTAAGACTTTCCTTTCATTGAATTTCAATTCCTCAAGAAACAAAATTACGACAATTTGTCGTCGGCAAATGTTATGTTGCAATTTCTGATTTGTTACAAGTCAGATATTTGACGCTCCGCTGCCGTCGAAGCTAAGGGAAAACGAAGTCCCCCAGGCTCTTGGAACACCGGAGGGAAAGAGTTAGTCCAGAAGGCTTACGATAATTGCGTTAGCGCGCCGGAAGCCCGGCCGCCAGCGCACTGATACTCAGTGCGCTATATGGTGTATGACCACTACCAGTACAATGTCGTTGTATCAATAAGAGAATTCCGCGGGATGGCCAGGGCAATTTTCACTGGTTTTCGCGCCCTCGCTCTCATCGTCGTGCGTTCATGTACTACCCGCTACACTGCAATATCTCATAATTGCCTATAATAATGATGAAATTCTAACGCAAGTTAAACAGAGCTCGGCAGCTGAGAGAGAATCCCACTGGCCGCAATCATAAACGCCATATCACAGAATACACAAGCCATCCCGTTGAGCACTGGGCAAAGGTCCGATTCAATAAAAAAGCATTCACTCACGCTTACATGATTTAAGTTATATGACTGTACCATCAAGGTTTTCTCGCCATTCGTACCATGGGAGGCCTGAAATAGGGCAGTTGATCCGATCGGTAATATATCAGTGATGAACGGTTCAAGAACCCCGTTCTTCATCGTAGTGACAATTTTGATCAATTTGTCCTTCGTCACTTGTTGACGAAAATTGTAGTTGCGACGAGCGCCCCGCCAAACGGTCCGCTCAGAGCGGGGTCTGTACCCGTTTTGCACTCAATCATCCCTTCCCATGAAACAAAAAGAACATCATTTTATTCATGGCCACAGTCTGTAACACTGATTGCTCCCAATTTTAGAGGGAATTCTCCACATCTCCTCTCAGCTAGACTGCCTGATCATTGTCAGTGGCAGTGTCATAGGTCATAATCAGGCCGAGCTTCCATACGGATTATACCTCACAGTAAGCTCACAAATAACTTTGCTACCATGTCCGCCCATCTAGATGCGTCATCACTGGTGACCGTGGACGGTATATCACCTAAAGATGAGTAGACAGCTCTTGGCAGTGCTCCGGGCAACAGAAGACCAAATCGCACTCGTTCCGCATCCAGAACCGAGCTTCGTGTTTAGAGTCCTCCTTCGCGTCCTGCACATTCTTCTTATCAAACTCAACTGTGGGTGTATCGTGACACTGACTCAGATAGACACGTGGAATGACAAATGTGAGATCGTACAAACTCTCAGACCCCAAGATGCAACTCGCATGATGCAGAGTCTGCCATTGACTGCCGATGGTTGACAGCAGTCCAGCCCTCTCTCTAGGTTCCTAGCGTGTCGGAATCTCACTAGGATCCCTCATGATCTCACTGAGATTCCGACTAGTGTAGGGGATTCAGGAGCAGGCATGTTGGCCCTAATAACTTCTCCGCTTTTTGACTCGAGCTTCAGCTCCATCCCCATCAAGCAATCGAGGAGATCGGATGCACCACTTTCGAACCTATTCACAGCCCAGGTTGATGCGGGCACACCACCTCTGATTGTTTCTATTTAAAATACCTCAGCCATCTTACGTGGAGTAGGGCCCCTACTGTAGGGGATCATACTAGCGTGAGCACTTGAGTATGGCGTCTTGCCAGCATTGCTGACACGAGGATCTTGAGTGGATTGAGCACCCGCTCTCGTTATTCGCTTGGCAGAGTAGGAATGTAGAATCATTAATCCACGAGCAAACTGGCGAACTTTGAAGTAGCTGGACTACCTGCTTAGTTTAGCTGTCATACTAAGTGTAAAGTGCTGACATAGTTAGACCTCGACCTTAGGGATTTTCAGTGAAAATTTTTCACCCCAAGCTGTTCTGATATAGCCGGGGATAAGGTCATTGCAACGACTACCACAATCTGTCCCATGCAGTAACTTACTAGTAGTAAGTTCAAGTAGCTAACCTTCTGCTCACTTTGTTCCAAAACTTTTTGCGCAGCTTAGAAGCCTGTTGCTTCCTCGCAGGGCGATGCCTGCAATGCCGACCTTGAACTACTCCTTCCTCTTAACCTACACGCCACCAGCATTCATTTTGATGCTATTGTTTTGCGCCGGAAGCCACTGACAAGGTGGAATTCGGCTAAGACCTACTTCATCATATATCACGTATATCGTCGCGGGTACACATCAACAGAGCCATGCTGGGGATCGGAATGAAAAGGGCCGTCACAGTCCGCGCAGGTTTGGTTGGGAAAGAACAAGGTATACGGGATAATCGATTAGGTGGGCGGTCGCTAAAAGCAAACCTTTGGAATTTGTCAGCTTCCTCCTGCACATGGCTTTCCCTGTGATTGGATTCCATCACATACAGTAGCATTGCCGCTCAGTTTCCTTTTCCTCTTCCTTTTCCTTCTTGTTATCCATGAAGCCAGTATCCAGTCAAGTACATGAGGCCTTCGGTAAGGCGTTGAGGTCCACCATACCCTCGAACTTACAGGTAGGAATATAATTGCTAGAAGGTGTCCAATGACCATCGACAGGCATCTTGTCCTGATCCGATGGTCGCTACTGCCAATCCTAAATTTGGGGATTATCAATGCAACAACGCCATGGGGTTGGCGAAGAAGTTCAAGTCAGAGCTTCCTGATGGAATGAAGATTCCAAAGCAAATCGGGGAGAAGATCAAATCCAATTTGATGGAAGGTCGGTCGTCGTCTTCATTAGGAAGGACCATCAGATGTTTCTCTTCAGAGTCTCCTGAGGAATTCGAAAGTGTCACCGTCGCCCCCGCCGGTTTTGTTACTGTCAAGCTCTCCTCTGGTTGGATCGCCAAGCAGTTGACATCAAGTGTAATAAGAAATACTAAATGAGGAGTGGAGGATCATTCAGGTTCTCGGAGAATGCAAAGATGGTAAAGTTACTTTGGATTTGCCGAATAAGGAAGCCCCGAGGAAGGTCATCGTTGACATGTCTAGTCCGAACATCGCCAAGGAAATGCACGTCGGACATCTGAGGAGTACCATCCTCGGCGAGACCGTCAGTCGAATACTCGAATACTCCGGAAATGATGTAATAGAAGCCGTGCTGTCTCGATTTTCGGCTATCCTGGGGCCCTGGGCAAACGGGTGACCGGGGCCTCCTTTCAAGGAGTAATCACGTGGCTGGGGAGCCAGTGAACCTGAGCCTCAGAGCGATTGCCCAATTCGGCCGCCCCTGTGTACAGCGCTGAATAGAAGGATGTTGACGATTTGCTGTTATTACTCGACTCACAGGTTCATCGTATTAATCATGTCGGCGATTGGGGTACTCAATTTGGTATGTTGATTGAACACATGAAGGACGCTTACCCCGACTTCCTCCATCACACCCCGGAAGTCTCCGATCTTCAGACCTTCTACAAGGCCGCTAAGAAACGGTAAAGTGATCATCAGTCGGGTTTTTTTCTCGGAGAACTTCATCAGTTTTGACGAGGAACCCGATTTCAAGAAACGTTCTCAAGAAGAAGTCGTCGCCCTCCAGTCGGGTGATGAATACGCGAGGAAGGCTTGGCAGATTTGCTGTGACATTTCGAGGAAGAGTTTCGAGGAGGTAATGACTGCCATTGGAAGGATGCCTTCGATGTGGCCGTCATCAGGTGTATAATCGTCTTGGCATTGAAGGGTTGAAGGAACAAGGCGAAAGTTTCTACAACGAAATGATCGGACCGACTGTGGAGACGTTGGAGAAGGAGGGCCTCGTGGTCGAGTCAAACGGCGCGAAGTGTATCTTCACTGATGTTGATGATGTAAATGATGATTTAGTCGATCATTGATTAATTGATCTTTATTATACTCAGGTGCCGATGATGGTCGTTAAGAGTGATGGTGGTTACGGCTATGACAGTACTGATGTGACGGCGGTGTGGTATCGATTAACTCAACTACACGCTGATGAAGTTGTTTATATTACCGACCTCGGACAAGAAGTTCATTTCAAGAAGCTCTTTGAAGTCGCCAAGATGGCCGGTTGGCATCATCCTCCTCAAACTAAACTCGAATACCTCGGCTTTGGTGTTGTCTGTGGTGATGATGGCAAAAAATTCAAAACTCGATCGGTGGGTCATGTCTATGGTTATTGTCATTGATTATTATAAACTCCCTTTAGGGCGCCACTGTGAAGTTGACTGACCTTCTCGATGAGGCCGAGGACAGAGCGAAGAAGGAATTGGAGTCGAGACTTAACGCGGGTGAAGGGGAGGCGGCCGGACGATCGACCGGACTCACCGAGGAAGAATTCGATAGAGCATCGAAGATTATTGGTGATGATGATGTGATGAAGTGTGGTATTAAATTAATACCTTTTTAGTGTTGCATCTGTTCGATACTTTGACTTACGCCA
>NW_003211781.1:61364-62638 GCF_000006405.1 Perkinsus marinus ATCC 50983
CTCCAGTGCCATCGACTTTGTGAGTACATGTGGGATCTCACTAACAGGTAATCATCATACCACACCTCCGCCACATCGTCATCATCAGGTTCACCGCCTTCTACACCGAATGCAAGGTTGTTGGATCCGATCAGGAGCGTTCTCGACTCCTTCTGTGTGAGGCCACCAGACGTGTTTTAGCCCAGTGTTTCGACATACTCGATATCACACCTCTCGAGAGGATCTAAGTTTCCACATCGTCCCTCAAGTCACTGCCGTGATGACGTTATACTTCTTTCTGCCCGCTTTTGAGTTGATAGTGAATCTATTGGGGGAATAAAAACTATCAGTTCGGGTCGTTACGACAAGCTCCACTGTGAGTAGATGGACGTGGCAGTAGAACATGTATTACTCGTTATGGAGGGAAGTTTCAACCGCCAAGACCTAGTGGGGTGATGTCACACTAAGCTGATTCACACGAGAAGTTTCTGTGCTCCGTCATGACCTTGGGAGATCTAATACATGTCAACGAGAGACCCATAATAGCGTGTTACGACATTGAAAGTTAACCCGCGATTCACTACGAGACTGTGCTGAGTGGAGCCTTGAAACTAGTTTTGGAAAATGTGCACATGGGCGACCACATGTGTTGGTGATAATATTAAAAAAGCGAGCATATATTACATCACTGTTTGAAACCATGCCCGATGCTTTGTACAAGACAATCAGTCTATCAATAAAGGACTGATGTAATCCATTTGACTAGTAGGACCACCGTTATGAACTATACCATTCATGAATCTATACAGAGTGGCCTGAAGTGATCTTAGTTCTCATCTGCCGTGCCTTATGTATGCATCTCCGAATCGGAATGCTCGCGGCTTCTGCTATTTTGGAAATCAAGCTATTGTCGGACCGCCTAGTAAGGCATATCGCCATCTCTCGTGTGTGTCTCCCGAGCGGCGGCACCCATGTGGATCTGTGATCATTGTAGAATAGTGTCGCGAGCCCCGCACATGGTTGTATTGGTATTACCAATACAGGAGGAGCCTCATTACAATACTGTATTACCAATCTGGTAATACAGTATTATTAATACTAATGGTGATACGAGTCCTCCACCACAGGTTGATAGGAAGTCTTCATGGTGTGGTATCGAGTGAATACTCACCGAATGCTGATTAGGGCCATCTACTATGCGAGGATGTATTACACTGGGTGAATCACTCAGGAGAGATTTCATCTTAGGATTTTGACCAACTCATTTTCGCCGTTGAGAATACTAGCCCTCCATT
>NW_003211781.1:62738-68249 GCF_000006405.1 Perkinsus marinus ATCC 50983
TTCACTGACCACAGCAATTTGAAGGATAGTAGCCCGACACTGACGATCCCGCGTTGCGCAGTTGCATAATCTGAAAGAATAATGCCACCCGCAGGGATCGAGCCCGAGACCTCCTCCTCCTCCTACTACCCCTCCACTCTGTTGCCGGTTACCGTCCTGACCAGCAGCCGCAGCCGCACGTGTATCAATGAGAGACTGCGAGACCATTGAAAATGCTTTCTCCACATTGGATGAGTCCTGATGAATAACAACTCTTCGAGAGACAACACTATCATATAAAATGCAAGTTCCACTCGTAAAAGAAACTATATTTTCTGATTTTTCCGGTCAACGACGTTTCCTTGTTTGAAATTTTCACCCCACACGTTTCCATTCTCTATAGTTATTCTCCAACGTACCCGTAAATATGCGAAATCACGGTGGATCAAGTTACGGCATTTTTCACATGAATTTCGCGACAGACAAAATACAATTTCTCTGCAGAAGTCCTTAGAACGAATGGAGTCCCATCACATTCCAACCCAGAACTCAATGTTGAAATGTATGTTTGCTTTCTCGATCGAGAGGTGAAAAATTACACACGTCCTGGGCTAGAGGTATGCAAAACCTCACAATATCTTCGGAATTTTTTTTCACCAACAAAAATAATTTTCGACATACAGAGTGTACTTCTGTTACCGGCACCACTACCAAGTATAATAATAATCATCAACACGAACACTAACTTCCCACCTTGGCGCTCGTTAAAATGAAACCAGAAAAGCCCAAGGCCTTCGCCTTCTGCTCCCCCTCCTCTGGAGTGACCTGCTGGTCCTCCTTGAGATCAGATTTATTTCCTATTAAAATCTTCACAGTCGAGTCGTTAGCGTAACTACACATAGGAATCCACCAGGTAAAGGGAAAGTCAACTGCCAACATTAGTACCGATTCACTTCACTAAGCCAATTATCAATATTTTCGAATGACTCCCTGTGCGTACAGTCATAAACCATCATAATCCCATCTGCTCCTCTGTAGTACCTATTCAGGAGCTCCTAACGTGAAGTGAAACTCCCATGGATCGGACAACTCCTGTTCTAAAAATTATCAGTTCCATCAATGAAGTTTTCAACTCTCATTTCCATTGTCAGAACAACCGAAAAACTCGCAGTGCATAATAGTAAACAATCAATTGATGATATCTTCACTTCAAAACCAGTCACAAGGAAGCCTGCAGAAATGACAACGCTCTTCACTGCGATACGAATAACAACCCGAGACGGCTAGCCTAGCATCGCACACGGAGACAGCAGGTTTTCTCTCGACTGTTGTTCACCATCCACAAATCTAATATGTAGATGACTTCCCCCCGAATACTACGCAGAAGTTATTGTACGGAACCTTTCCTGCCCGGCTGTATCCCAAATTTGTAGTTTCACAGTTTTGTCACTAACCGGGATAGTTCTGAATCTGAATATAGGGTATTGATTCATTTAAAGTAATCTTCAGCTGAACTTAATAACGACCACTGAGAAGCAGTGTTGAGATATGCGTTCGGTTTCCTCGGGTGAGCTCAAGACTTTCCAAAGTTAGAAAGGAACTAGGATAGAAATACACAAAAATCAACGATAATTTTCCGAATTTTCCTCATAATTTTTATTCTGTCACCAACACACATAGTTGATCGTGTGCATATTTTTGGTATAATCTAATTCAACGACAAAGATCATCTCGAGAACTCATTCGTTATACTCATATTCTGGATATTGAATATTGATTCACCTGAAATCGACTCCAATAGTGGTGATGTAGCTCTCCGTAAAGCTATCGTCGGCGAATCGTAGTAGTAAGCAGGACTTGCCAACACCAGAGTCACCGATGAGAACTAATTTGAAAAGGTGATCGTAATCACGGTTGGACGGCATAATAATAAATAGAACTGCTAATCATACCGTAACTCTGTCACTTCTCGAACTCAAACCTATACACGACTAAATATCATTTATATTCACAGCATGGCCATGTGATAATAATGATCCTAACCTACTGTTTTCTTGGGCGATTCAATAATAACCTCAGTAGGCTCAACCCGGCGACTACTACTGCTGCTATTGCACCTACTTTCAATGTCAACTTGTAACGGAGGTGAACCCTCTCGAGCTTCACCAGAAGATCTCTTCGACCGACCAATGAATACGAACCAGTCCATGATAGTCGGCAATGACTTGAATCGATTCCAAACTTTCCTTCCTTGTGGAGGTCTGCTTCGCTCCGCCTCTTCTCCGTTTAATTTATACACGATGTATTCGTACGTAGTCAGTCCTTTGTAAGCCAAGAACGCATGGAATGCTAATAGCTGTAATGTACACAATGTTAGAGGTAGGTTCACCAGTAAAAGGGTTAGTGACAGACCAACTACTGTTTCATCATCAGCTCTATTGTAAACCCGTTTCCAACGATAAACGGTAGCCTCCGAACCATCACCAATATATCGGCTGATCTCCAGACCGGAAAATGCGACTAGGAGTGTCGTGAAGATGAAAGCTGAGGTAGCGGCCAAAATGAAGGCGGTGTAGTTCTCACGACCAATGCAGTTGTTGAGCCACTCACAGTGGTGATCGAAATCGTCTATGCATTTGTTACACTGTCGACAGTGTTTAGCATCAGCGCTCACATTACGCTTGCAGAACAGGCAGAAGCGGGTGCTCTCGAGGGGTCTTGATTTACGACCAGGATCGCAGTGAGTCGCTGTGTACGTGGAACCGATGAGCAGTATAGTGCTGATCAACCACAACGTTGAGATCAGCCATCCAAACCAGCGTGATTCACTCAGTAGGATTGGCACTGCTATAATGGCACCGAGAACGACATCAACGGTGAAGGTGATCCACGATAGGAGTTGTAGTTTGCTCAGTGGTTTGGTAAAGCCGTTCTTACGTACAAATATTCCATACCACTCCTTCGGGAAATTTCGAGAGGAGGGAGGCTCGTCCCGGGCCGCCCGGAGCTCTCGAGCAACCATGGCGAGGTCTAACGTGCCGGGACTGCGCCCATCGGGAGAGAGACTAGTCATTCGGAAGGTGGTAAGTCACTGGAGTAAGAATGCTACAACGACCAACGATTATGCGCGAGCAAAATCGTTCGTCTGAGCGAAATATTCCGATATTGTGCAAAATGTGGAAAAAATTTCACAAGCGTTTACAGTAGCTATAGGCATCCTCGACGATCCTTGCTTAACCATTGCTGCCAAGCCGCTACGCTTCATGTTGATAGAATAGCTTCAGCGATCTCACTGATCATCTAGTACAGTATTAACGGCCAGTAGTCACAAATAGCGTTTGATCGATTTACTGTTGTGTTTCCAGTGGGATGGGCGCTTTTTTCCTCTGAGCTCAATCATGGTTTTTCTCATAGGTTATCCTTGTGAACCTCATTTTCAATGGCTCAGATCAACCCTCAATTTCAAGCCATAGGCGACCAGTTCGTACAGCAGTACTATCAGACCTTCGATGCTAACCGAAGTCAACTAGGTCCACTCTATGGAGGTAGAGTTCGACCAGCTTATCTCAATTTCGATTTTACACATTTTCATATCAGATTCGTCCATGTTGACCTTCGAGGGGGAGCAATTCCAGGGTGCTACCAACATCGTGCAGAAGATCGCCGGCCTTCCTTTCCAAAAGGTTAGACATCAGGTACCATACCACTCCATCGTTAAATCGTATACTTCATACCGTAAATCTCTCAGATCATCAAGGCCGATTGCCAACCCAATCCCTCCAACAACGGTGTGATCGTCTTCGTTACTGGTAATCTCTACGTTGATGACAACGCCAATCCTCTCAAGTTCGGACAGGTCGGGTCGAAGCTTGGATATTATTCGTTGAACTCTATTGATTTTAGGTGTTTCATTTGGCTCCCAACCCTAGTACTGGTGGCTTCTACTGCATGAACGATCTCTTCCGTCTCAACATTGGTTAAGTGATTACCGTTATATACTGCTATACTTGCACGACGCCGAGGGAGGTGCTGGGATTCGAACCTGAGGTCGTTTGATTGTCCGCACAGTAACCGTCTCAATATCTCGTTCCGCTGAAACTGTCTGTGAATCCTCGCAGTTGAAGTGTGAGTTATATACTGTGGTTTCGTATCAGTTGTAGTGCATATAGAGTTGAATTAATTCATATCAATGCTGTGTGCTGACGCAGCAAGAAATCTCTCAAGCGGGAGAGATTTCCAGTTTTGTCCTATGCTATCACTATGACGATCTCCGACCGGTCAGTGAATGCTGAAGTTGTTCCAAATGTGAGTGTCTGGCGATATTTGTATCACCTGTGACGTTTGTACAGTAGAACAGTCTGTCGATAGAGCATTGCGACGAATCCTTATACGGCGATACAGTTGAGGTGATCCCATTCGATTTTTGTCTTCAACTCCGCAACGCTTTTTGCTCAGTCACATGGGCGTTGGGCTGAACTAAGTCGGCAGGAACGAGTCGAAATGTTGTCGAATTCTGGTATGCTGGTTGCAATCGAGTATTTCCCAAGATTCGCACAACCGCCTCCAATAACGGTTGAAGAATCAGCGGCACTCCTTCCTGACTCGAGATTGAAGTACCTCTGTTCCGCAAGAGGACCGCATTATTCTCCATCATCGTCAATACCGCAGAATCGAACTGGTCCAGGCCGCGTAAGCTCGTCACTGGCGAGCTCTGATGCGAAAGAGGCATCTACGGTAGGATGCGGAAAAGGTGTGGTAGAGACAACAGTGAGAAGAGTATCTCCTCGAAGGCAGTCCTATGTACCGTTAGACGAGGACGGTACGAGTCGGTTACGAACGAGGTTGCGCGAGGCGAGAACGATTGATAGGTTTTACCATGAACATGGTTACATGTCACACTTGGTTTCACAGTGAACGATCTTGGAGAAATCGAGTTTAATGATTCGAATAGAAGAAATCGTCTGGTTTACCGGATCATCCGGATGGACCCCAAGATACTGTGCTTTCTACATGATCAATATCTGCAAAATCATTCATACCCAAACTACTAGATTCATCAGACGATGTATGACTAGAGGACGACGAAAATTGGGAGGAAGTGTCTATACTGCCATGGAGTGAATCAATATCACTACAGGTATAATTTTCTGAAAAACAGGAAGAAGTGAGAGACTGAATCGACAGTGTTGTTGTGCTTGCATCAGCTGCTCCTCCGTGCATAGGAAAACTATTTGATAGGTATACGTGAGATTTGAGAATGCAAATGATATGCACTATCTAAATACGTGATGAAATGTTCTTTACGCAGCGCGATAGTGCAATTTTTCGCAACAAATCTAACATAACTTCGTCGACTACATACTTCCTGAGAATTCGGCATGAAGACAGAACATAAATGATCTGTTCGCAGCACATCGCGAGCAAGGGGAACGTGATATTTATTACGTGCGAAAACAGTTGTGGCATCCAAAGACTGCGAATACCCAGCACTGTATTCAGATGAAGTTTGTTTCAATACGAGCTCATAGCACA
>NW_003211781.1:68349-70046 GCF_000006405.1 Perkinsus marinus ATCC 50983
GTGAAGTGCGAGTAGAAGAAGAGAAGTGAACCAATTCAAGTTGAATTAATCAACAGAAAACGATATAGGGAGAAGGCAACATTCCGCTAGGAAATTACTATTCGCAGCTGATTCAAGTTTTTGACGAGAAAAACCGATGTACCGCAGCTTATAAATTCTATCAGAGAAATTCAATATTATAGCAACATCATGTCTACTCATGCGTGTAACATCAAGGCGTGTAATACACAAGCTTTTGCATGATTTTCTTACGTCAATACAAGTTATGGGCGATTGAAACTGAGACGAAGTCACTCCCGACGTAGTAGTGAAATATGTTGCAACACCTTTCTCGACCGTGCTATACACAACTATAGATTTCCGTATCATTTGCTCAAGCGTATTACAATCAAGAACTTTGCGGTAAGGATTCTCTCTTCCGATGGGAGGTATATTGATTTTTGATATTTTCGCTGATATAAATCTCAATAAATGACCTTTCCAAGTTTCGTTGTCGTTAGATAAAACTTTCCGACATATTGAACTCCATATATAAGGAGTGCCAATGGCATTATGGCATAAATAACTGTCGCGAGTATCCAAACGAAACTATGTTCAATCACACTATTAGATTTACTCGTTGCTATGAAAGTAAGGATGTTTTTTTGTGGAATAGATTGAAGAACTTTCTACGGCCACGGGAAGTTGTAACGTAACCTTCTTATATTATCACCATCGCCTCCAACGGTGATCGTGTGACACGATTCGGGCCTGTCTTGACTTACGCTCGTCTTCGCTTACGGTTCGTAGTAGGTTCAGGCCGCACAAGCTTGTGCGGAATCTCGTTCGTTCGTAGCGTTTCACGTTAAGTACGCTAGTTGATCGATGTTGGTTACCAACATTGCTCGCTATATGTAGATCGACTCCGTTCGGCCATCGCCAGCTACCTTGTTGTTGTCCGCCTGTGCGGCCCTGCCTGTGCGAAATAGACAGTATAAGGTGAACGCGAGAGCCTTATCCCTAGCTAACGTGTGCATGCGTCAAACGATCGATTGCATTCAGAGTCTTTCAAGGGGATCTTATGAGGATTACTGTTGCGCCCCTGCCAACCTGTCGACCGCAGCTAAGTATTACCTAACATCCGTATCTACCTTTGGGATTGTGTTGCCAGAGTCACTAGCATCAACTCCCTATAGTATCAATCGACGACCCGATCACGACTTCGAGTATATCCGTCCACAACATGAAGTGAGGAGCCGCACAAAACTGCCCACAACGCCTATCTACACTTTTTTGTGAAGCATGAATCATTCGGGAATCCACTTGGCACGCTTGAGTCTGGGAAATAACAACTGTCGTCAAAATAGGAAATCGCGAGTTCTGAAATTACTCCTCGATTGTATGTCGTCTCCTTACATAACCCTGCACGTCACGGCCGCACGAAGCTCAGTCCGCAGTGCGGACTCCGCACAGGCGCACAAATCTAAGGGCGCACAATCCTTCGAACACACCTTGTCATAACCCTGAGGACTTAGTTCAGTATAGTGTGGATTGTACGCCATTATTCGAAGATCGAGATTTCATTTTTTTCCTCACTCCAAAGTTATGAATAATACTCCTAGGGTCAGACGGGACTGCGAGGATGATTCCCAACAAATGAAGACCTTCAAGGCCACAACGATTCCCAACGTCATCCTCATTCTGATGACAATGATGAC
>NW_003211781.1:70146-71695 GCF_000006405.1 Perkinsus marinus ATCC 50983
TGGCTCTCACGCAATGCTCTGGGGTCAAGTCATGGTCGATGAAGCGGAAAGAATCAGTGACCGCAGGGGTATTATGGCCAAAGCAGTGTTCGGTCTTCAGCCAGTAGGTTACACATCTCGAGCAGGACTATTTTCGACGCAAATAGTAGTCTACTACTTTCGCAAATTTTGGGTCACGTCACGCACGCGTTTCTCATTTGTCAACTTTGTAGGCAACTATCCAGGCAGTGCCTAGAATGCACACTTTCGAGTCGCTGGATGCGCAACCAAGGACCCAGTGTCTGGCAGTACCGTGGCACGCAACAGCCTTGACAAGTGCTACTCTCTCGCATTAAATATTTACAGTTACTCTCCATTCACTGGCGTTGTTTCCGTTGCATTCAATTCGATATCTCGGGGATGATGGATAGAATGCAAGCAGGTTCTGCCGATATCTGCCAGATAATCTGGCTCAGATATCATCTGCGACAGAATGCTCGGAAGTTCACGCAGAAGATCTGTACATTCGCTCTTTGCTCAGTGACGTCATCACATCTGAATCGGGCACTTGAAACCAGGCTATCACCCGGCTATGCCAGCAATTGAAACCAGGCTATCAGCCAGGCTGATAGCCTGGCTGATAGATTCCAACCCTTCACCTTCGTCGAGAACCACCTTAGAGAGGGCACCTCTTCATTGCTGTCCTGAAAACCTGGCCAAACTGGTTAGTATTCATCAATGACACTCTCGGTGACCACCGTGTTTCTTCTGGGCCTCTCATCTTCGCTCTGTGCAAGCAATGGGCCATACAGGAAGCCTTCTCGCAGGTGTACAGCGGCTTGCACCTTGTTTCTCTCACCTCGTTTAGACTTAGTCCGACCCAGGCTGATCGTCACTATAGATTCCCGCTTCTTCGGTCAAAGTGGTCACATCTTCTACCATCAACAGGAGGTTATCGTACCTCAACACTAAGCAGGTGGCCATTGACGCAACGTTCCTGATCTCTCGATCCAACGTGTCGCTGTAGGATTCGTACTAGTTAGAGCCTTGACTGCTTCATCCGGCAGAATTGCTACCGATTTCGGAGACCTTGGTCTGCTTCGACCAATTGCGGAGCGAGCGAAACGAGCGGAGCATATACCGGCGGTATAATCCCGCAACAACAGGCACTTTCGCGTTGTGCGTGCGTGCGTGCGTGCGTGCAGAATTATTATGGCTTAACTACGAAGCGTAGGAGGCTACCAGATAGATCAAACGACTCCTCTGAATGCCGAGGTGTAGGCATAAATCGGAAAACTCGATTATACGAACTCAACTCGACGAGATATGCACGAAAACCTTTAATGACGGAGAAATGTCCTACCCGTGGATTGAACCAGGGACCTATGTAAAATCCATTGATTGAGTCCATGGACGTGGACTCACTGAGTCCGACTCAGTGAGCTCCGCCCCTTCGTCACGAAGGCCTAGTCATAGATTTCATTTGCACTAACTCCTGGTGCATCCACTAGTCACTACTGCATGCATGCCACAGCTATAGATTGTAGAAAGAAGAGTAAGAGAGCAAGAT
>NW_003211781.1:71795-82196 GCF_000006405.1 Perkinsus marinus ATCC 50983
CCGGGCGATCGTCGGCTTCAGAGGAGCTACTGAAGGCAGTGTGCATGCATATGTTCAAGGACGTCGAGGATGACGTCGATACTGAAAACGCTGCTTCAATTTCGGTCGGTTATACACCATCATGTTGCCGCATTACTCACAGTTAAAAAATCACATGAAGTTTGATGCCAAGAAGATTGAATGTTGTGAAACGATAGCGACATTTTTCCAATGATCTTGACTGATATGCATGATAACTCGTTGAAGTCATCGCAGTGTGCCTGGCTGTGCCCACTTAGCAATGCCTTTAGCTCGCTTGCTCGACAATATCAGCACTGCCATGTGGATATCAACATATAGTCAATTTTGAGTCCGAATTGGCATGTTACACAAATGCCTTTGATTGGACTCGTCGCTTCGTTGGGATTTTCAACTTGAAGAATTTGATGTCTCTATAGTATTCTTGGCAGAATCAAAGTCCAAGCTCGACCGTTTTCCCGGTGATCGAGGTTTCCGAAAGAGAGGACCGGGAAGATGAGATCGCTCAGCCGTTCACTCACGAGGACTTCGAGGTGCGCCGGACTATATCCAATTATATGCGAAGACCTTTTTAAGATTACTATGGACGTCAGCTTCTGTAGGATTCTCTATTCTGTGCATTGTAAACAAAATTGGTATAGAAACTGATATTCGCGAGACAGCTCGGCGATTCCGGAAGTCTGGGAATTGACGTTCTAACCAACATCACCGTGATGACAATGAGGATCGATTGTCCACGTTTCAAGAGCGTTTGATAGTCTATAATCTCACCCCGATACATAAGTCTCCTCGAAAAGCCGAGTTTGTATAACCGTTAAGTTCAGACTGTCAATACCCCAGAGCCCCTCATTCTACGTTGTCTCAACAGGTTGTTGAGCAGCTCGGGCAAGGCGGCGGTGGGGCTGTTTATAAGGCCGTCCATAAGGACACGGGGAAAGAGTGGGTCCCTCGAACATCGCTGTTGGAGATGACCGACGTAGATACGCACTGAAGAGGCTGAATGGTGACACGGAGCAAACCCGAGCTGAGGTTGATGTGATGGCCCACAAGAGGCCTCATCCAAATGTCGTGGATATGCACGGATCGTACATATGTGAGAAATCGCGTACAGTATCGATTCTAGCTGACCGGTTCAGTCAACGGTGACACGTTCCTGGTGCTTGACTATGTTGAGGGAGAAGACTTATCCTCGTGGCTCAGTCGAGAGGCTCCGGCCAACTACGGCGTAGAGGAAACCGTCATGTAAGCATAGATTGAGACAATTGAGGAGTGCTCGCCCTTCAGAGTTAAGCATGTGTTCCGGCAGCTTGTCAAAGCAGTCAGGTGGGTTCTGCAACTCACGAATCGATAATATGGTTGACGCTAGCCTGCTGGTGACTACTGAAGATTTTTTGATTGTTGATATACCCAGGCACATCCACAGTCACCGAATAGTGCATCGCGACCTAAAGCCGGGCAACATTATGATTGTATGATAGCAATGCCAGTTTAGCCGTCGTCGTTCAGATCATCGAGTGACTCAGGTTGAACCTCGTGGGAATATGAAGTTTCCGACAATCTACTTGCTCGATTTTGGCACTGCCAAATGTCAGGAATGGGTAAGCGAAGAAGTGTGGAAATGACTTGTGAGTCACTAAGTAGGGTTCCTTGAAGACTCTCTGTGGAACTGTAGCGTACATGGCTCCTGAAGTGGTGAGGTCGTCGAGATGAGCTCGATGACTGGTTACCACATGTGCTTTGCAGTTGCAGCAGATGCAGTGCATGGCGGAACCAAGGCAGACCAAGAAGACCGACGTGTGGGGGCTCGGTATGATTTTACATGAAGTATCCTACTGCTGGGGTCTCACAGTTCATTGACGATTGCCTCAGATGCTCGTAGGAAGTCCACCGGAATGTGCCGAAAGACCAGGGAAGGATGGCAAGTTCCCAAGGCCTAAACTAAATCAAGATATCAAGGATCAGGATTCTATCAGCCTGATACGTAAGTCTAGTTTTGCTGTCGTTACATAAGAGACTATTTTGGATGGACATCAAATTAGAAATTCCATTATCAATAGTCGGATTGACTGGGCGAACGGGATGTACTGAAATCGAGGATCGAACTCGGAATTTACTCCATGGTAGGCACTCTTCATAACCAACTTAACATTTCCTGCGGCGTGTTGGAATTACTTGTACGTGGATCCGTCATCGCAGTCTATACTTTTATATTATATCAAAGTATTCGTCTTTCGTTTATTCCACATGAGCATCTCAGGACGATGCTTATCTATCGACCCTCGGGATCGACCACTTTGCTTAGACATTTTGCAACATCCCTGGCTTACCAGCCGTGGAGAAGTTACCCCTACAGTAGGATTGCGTATCGAAAATGTTTCGTGCAGTTCGATGATGCTACTCAGCATAGCCGTTCAGTCACCAACAACTCTGTGGATAGGGGAGTAGAATTCGGGAAGGTAGGTTTGACACAGTACTTCAGGTTCTTGTCCAATCATCTGCCTCAGCGTACTCTTAGCCCACAGCCGCCTGTGTCGGTCTATCACGAGCACACCAACGACCCGACCGCAGAGGAGTCTTCTGGATATCAGATTCGGCTATCTTCGACCCCGGAAGAACGCAGGTCTCCCGGTACAGATCCTTCTGATGACACTGAATATTGTTACTGTTGCTTTTGCTACTGGCCTCGATAATTAATGCCCAACAATTGTATTCATAATGTTTCTCCGTGCATGTCAAATTGTAGCAATGAAGTACTCGTGGTGCTCTTTGTGTGGTTGTTTGAGTTTTAGTGCCGTAGTAGATACCCCGATACTGTGATTGCTCCAGCCAATCATATAACACGAATCCAGCAGGAGAGCCTTAATACGATAATTGATTTTCATTCAAACATTTTGCGGTCATACTGAGGTTCAGAATCCCAATATTCTCTTCAATCGATCGATAATTCACACATTTTCGACCACTCAACAACCCAAGACGGATCGACTAAAACTGAGGCCAAATCTTCAACGACACAATTACAACAATTAGAACCTTGGAGTTGAACTCGCAGGAGCTCAGTTATGCACAGGCAAGCTCTATACCGTTCAAGTCGTGTCGACGACATCAACTGAGGCTGATGTAAGACGCTCTTCGAGCCACTTACGCCTCAGCATTTCTGTCATTTCGATAATCTTATAACATTCGAGTGACAACATCAAGTTGAAGTTTAAAGCTCTACCTGTTTCCATTTCCTCTCAGCGCCTTCAACGGATAATAGACCAACAGCACATTGTCGAACAGGTTTACCACAAGCCTTCCCTAAAGGGAAGTCATACTCAAGCAAACTATCTCTATACTTCACTTACCAAGTCTATTCTTCGATAGGGCAAATACCACCGGTACGGCTGGACGATCAGAATCGAGGAGCTTATCTGAAATCAATCTACAGCATATCGCACATATAGCATTTTTTAAATTTTATTGGAATTTTCATTGAAGCTACGGGTAAAATGTTAACTAAATGAGCGAAAAACTAACTTGGCAAGAAAATAATTTGACTTGGAAATGCTATAGAGTTGCCACTGACGCCTACTCTTAGCCAGGGAGCTGCTACCGCCTCCCAAAGAGGCTTCATCGACAATCTCAACCACATGATCGTCCAGACCGCCAGAAGATGCTGATGAATGCATGTTTGGTGCCACTATTACACCTGATAGTAAGCAGTGGAAGGAATGTTCCAAGTCGCCTCAGCATAGTCAACATGGGTACGAAAATATGTGAGGGAATAAAGGTCAGTGCATATCGCCATTTCTTCAGGCCTGTAGATGGTTCAAATTCTGGTACTATATTATAGCAGACCTGTTGCCGATCGGAAAGGTGGTAACAACATAGTATGTTCCGAATGGCAATGTGACGAGATTACGCAATGAAGAGAAATGGTTTCGCATATGTTATTCAAAGCCGCTGAGTACTCAAACTCAAGTTCGATCTCCTCAAATTTCACCTCACTTATCTTTCGTTACCACGCCGGGGCTTAAATTAACGATACGCTCAACAAATCTCGCGTAAGACTTCGATTTAAAAATTCGAGAAGCGGAGTAAACTAAAGTATTTAATATAACACAATACAAGCCGGGAAATATACTCCTTTCACTACCCTTCAATTTCCCCAATCTGAGCGCCCGACTAACTTCCCGCAACCCAGTGACAAATCTTTTTCGCTTCTTAAACTTAGCAGGATTCTCTTTGGCCCTCTCCTGATAGCGGTGTAAATCTTCGAGCATATCTTGTACTAGTACATCCAGCTCTGGTGAGAGAAACCTAATATAACCTCTCAATGGAAAAATTGGAATTTTTCAACATTCTCATCAGAAAAATTTACAAGAAAATTCTCCCCCAGGCTCATCCACATACAAACGACAACTACTATTCCGAGTGGTTCCAGAGAACTTATAATCTTTGCCGTGACCCCTGCCTGGAGGCGCGAATGAAAACACCACGGCACAGCAATGTTTGAGGAATATATGTTCGCTTTCCTCAGGTGAGCTCGCGAATTCCCTCCCTAGTTCATATGCGAGTTCAGGTAACTATTCAAAATTTTTTCAAAATTTCCGTATAGTATTTTCCCACACTTCTTCGTGGAGAAGTTCCCCAGTTCTCCCAAGCCCCTCCCGTATTACTGATGAACGTAGTGCCGTACGGTGATCTCTGGTAGGCTGCTGCCATTCACCTCATTGGAGTTTCCCGCAATACCATCGTCATCATCATTTTCGATTATTTTATCATGAAGAATAACTTCTTTTAGTTTACTAGGCTTGTTCTTGTTTTTACTCACCAATCTAGTCTTACCCATCCGCAATGCAGTCATGTCATCGACCAACTCCGAATTGAGTTGAGGTCCTTTACGGCCGACCCTTCCATTTGTATCACTCGTCACCGTACCAGTTCGTTCACCAGCACGGCCTTCTCCACGTTTTTCACGCTCAACTTTAGATGGTGCTTCTTTCCCTTTACTCACGGACCGGTGTTTTGATGCGGTCCAAAAGGTAGTTGACATTAATACAAAAGACTGTCGGTTGAAAGCCTCTCCTGTGTTACAAGAGCGTTCCCAAGGTCGAGTTTGATCTAATCCCTGGAACGCTCCTAAAGCTCAGGAGAGGTCAATTGGACACAATACGAGTAATGAGTGTAGTAGTTTTCGAAATCAACAGTATGAGTCGATATAAGCCAATAGAAATATTCAAATTAATACGAATGATCAGGCGCCCTCGTACAACATCATACGTACCAATCAACTACGAGCCCCCACAAACTTTGCGCACTTAGTCTTCACGGCGTGCGCGACTCAAACAAAAAAGGCGCACGCCAAGTCGATCGATTATTCAAGACTATTGTGAGGTTCCTAATGTGGAACCGCAGACGATATCATAACATACCGTCAACTTGACAATGTCAAGAATCACTTTGCATCACTATCATGATGATGCATGTGAGGGAAGTAACGGCTGGGATGTCCTGTTACGACTTCAGATAGTAAGAAACTAGCCACCAAATAAACTACTGCTTTTGTTTTTTAACTGTGATTGCGATGATGATTAGCTACAGCTCCGGGCAGGACCAGGCCAAAGGCCTTGTGTGACCTCAACGACAAATTTTCAATTGATACTCCTGAAGCAAATAGTATAGGACAAAAGAAACATTCCACGACTCTCGTGATCATAACTATGTTATTACCTGTCACCAATCTGTGCGAATTATTCATGTTGCTGTTGATTAGATGTGGCGCGCTCATTGAAAACCGTGGATAATGACGAATGCATCCACTTCAGTGCTTATACGCATGATGCCCATCAGGAGGTCGACTCTCAAGGCGATGTCATTTCTGAGATCTATTTGTCCTGTCAAGTATGTTCATCATGCGTGGAGAGCTCTTTGACAAGTCTCGCGATACTCCAGTCACCGCTGTGCTCAGCTCGGTCGGCCCCACCTTGCGACTGGCATAGTAGGGCAAAAGTATCCATTTCGCATACCACGTCATGCGCGTGATGCTTCTCAGTCAAGATTGGTATGAAAAGCTACTCTTATTTGGAGCCGAACGGTTGGACAACAGATTTTTCGAGTGAAATTCACGGCGGGTTTCTGTAGAATTAACACGCAGCAGATACTGAGTACCCCATCCACCACATCTGATCATATTTTTCGTGCACTTTCTTATGAAGAGTGTTGCGAGTGGCTCGCTGCTGTCAAAAGCGCTTTGCTCGCGCATAAACAAATTGTTGCTGAGTAGTCAACTGGGCGCTCCAGTCTGGACCACACTCATCTTAGATGAATGATGTCACATTAGATATGTAGCTCACATCAGTGAAGGCGCTGCCATTGGTCAACGCATATCCGTAGCCTATATCGTGTTGCGTAAGCGACAATGGTTCTCTGGAGTCATCGTGAGGTCTCGCTCGCCCAATATTGTTACTATTGCTTTCGATAACGGGTATGTTGATGAGATTGACCTATCGACTACTGAATATAAACTAAACACCCGTTCGTAGTTTGATTCTTCTTGCGCCAAAGGGCCTTTGTGTTCCAAGTCCTGGGCCGTTCCCCATCATGGCGACACCTACATCTGCGTCCAACCCAGTTATAGAAGCCTCAAACGGAGGAGAAGATCCAGTTCAATCTTCACGACCTGCTCTTCGAAGGCAGTCTTGTGTCGACTCTGCTGCGGAGTTCCACTCCCCAGGATCCTTACAAGAAGAGCTGCGTAAGGCGAGGCTGTACAGGGGGCGACTTCGATCACAGTTGCGAGACACTACTGAGCAACTGAACAACCTCATTGTGTCATCCGAAGATGATGTTCAAGTACATGATGTCCTTGCTGATCGGGAGAAAGATCTCCGGTTGGCACTGGAGGAGCAGGGTGCTTATGTGGTGGCTCTTGAGCTACGGTATGATGAGCTCACCGAAAAGAACTCCCAGATCTTGGGCCAGTCGAAGACGTTACCTTCTGTTGTCGGTGCTCTTCCTTCTGAGCTTCCAAACCATACACCTAGCTTGAACGGGCATCATCTACTGAACGATGCCAGATTATCGAACACACACTCGTGTGTTTCTTCAGGTCGTGACAGCGAGATCAGCGAGTCATACTTCCTCGGGTCGACATGGTAGCATGTACCCGTCTATGGAGCTATCCTTCCCCCGCCCTGTAGTCAGCCGACATTGGCGACTCCAGCACCTTACCAGCAAGCAGTTCCACGGCCCGAAGCCTTCGTTATGACTACTGGGGCACCTGTTCCGACCAGGGTCTCAGGGCAAGATGTACGTCCAGTAGATTCTGTTTCCAATGTTGGTGTACCTCCTCGTATGAGTATTCCTAAGAAGTGTGATTCAGCTGCCATCGGTAAGCTGGCGATACAGTCACTGCGAAAGAGTCATCAATTCTCTCAGCACGTACTTAGGATTGAGGAGGTACTTCACGAAGCTGGTGGTGGTTTCTATGATGAAAATGGAGCCTTTCAACCCCACTACTGGCTGAGGCATGCTTGTATTCAGAAGTTCCTTACCACACTCAACCAGTGTCCCGAGGTGATGGATACGGCTTCTGGTACCTATGATGTACGTGGTGACAATTGGAGTGCGATCAAGGAGGCATGTATCAGCGCCTACGGGCGTAGAAGTGTTTTGGTTGAGAAGCTCAACTTCATTGTGTCTGGACTGAGATTCAAGTCAGTGAGAGACATTGAGTCGTACTTGAAAGATGTAATCGCTGCTTGTGAGATCTATCGAGTCGTCTACAGTACCGGATCTACCGATGCCCAACTGATTCAATTTATGCGACAGATTCTCTCTAAATTACCTCGTGAGATAGTCCAAGGTGTGATCCGCCGCTGTAAAGACAGGCTGGGAACCCTTGAGGGTGACTGGGAATGTGCTGTTCCGGTCCATTCGTCGGGGTCGGTCAACCGGGAGAGTATTGTTGAGTTCATTCGTATGGAGGCAAGATTGATGGAGGTCCTCCATTGGAGGAGACCAATAGTATCCTACCGTCTAGATCATCAACTCCTCTCAACGACTCGGTAAAAGCTATTCAGGCTGATGAGACCAGTAAGAGTAAGAGTGATGGAGGTGGTAAGTCTGGGGTGAAGTCTGCTTTCAAGGAGTTTCTTGGTCGTCACCGAGCGGTTTTTGGCGTTACTGGTTACGGTTGCAAGAACAAGGACGAGGTGGTATCTCTTTGTCGACCTGATGCTATTCTATCTCGTCACAATCGTCAAGGACGTGTCTACTACCTTGTTGGTTATCAGAACAGAGAGGTTGGTCTAGCTAACGTATCCTCTCTGCCGGTTCCCAAGTTTCGAGCCTGGGAGGTGGAAGACTACTCTAAGAAGAATGGTAACCGTAACGCTAATGGTGGTGTTCTCAACGGCGACCCCAAGGTTGTGTCAAAAGAAGGGGACAAGCCGAGTCAGGGAAACTAGACAGGATGAATGATGAGAGCCAATGTTCGAATACGATCGAGGCTCTCGGACATCCGGTTCAGTTGACCAATTTTGATGTCATTTCTTTTGTATCCCCTGTACCACCCGAAATGATGTTGAGGGTGATAATTCGTTCTGCAAGCAGTGCAATCGATGCTCCATTCTTGGAGGCTCGCTGCATTGTAGATTCTGGCGCTGGTCGTCCGTATATATTAGTTTCTAGTGTAGAAGATGCTATAAAAGCTCTCGAAGCTATTGGTTGCACGATGAGCTGTAGTAATAGTACTTCTCTAGTGGCTCTTGCTAACGGCCACAAAGTAACCATTCATCACGAGATCGAGTGTGATGTAGCTGTTTATGGTTATAAGTGTAACACAGTGGTATCCGACTTTGTCAATTGCGATCTGAGAGTGCTTCCATCGCCGGGTGTGGTAGGCTGCGGCCAGCTATTAATCCTAGCGGGTCGTCAGCTAATCGAGGGTTGGGGGCTAGAGATGAAGGGTGCGACATATATGCATGTTAAGGGACAATGTGTTTATCGACATAGTGATCAAGCTGTCAATGATATAGACTCTGTGGCTCGGATTACCGATGTTGATATTGACGCTTTGCGTCATACCGGTGACAGTGACAACAAGGGTCCTACCCTTGCTACCCAGGGATGTGTGGAGATTTCGTCAATCGTTCCCACTAAGTCTGACCAGATTCTTCGTGCAGATCTTCGAGGGCACGAGGCAGACATAATTGATGAGATTCTCAATCGGGTAGTCCAAGAAGGGTGGAAGATTATACCAAAAACGAATGGAGCCTACAAAAGCAGAGTCCGATCACTCGTCCCATGTGAAGTCATTGACGTCCCTCAGCAGACTCATGTATGTGAAGTCTGGGTACCCTCCCCCAAAAAGACTGAGCAGAAAGGGCGCCAGTACGCGGCAGCCCTATACTCCCGGTTGAGCGAGCCGATGAAGGGGGAATACCGTCGTCTGGTGGATGTCATCCACCATTTGGATTCCACGTACTCATCCACTGGATGAGTACGTGGAATCCAAATGGTGGACTCCAACTGTGGAGACTTCGAGTACGTCGTCCTTTGACGAACGACCTGCTGCTCAAGTGTTCATCATTCCACCTAGTGGTACGAAGAAGAGCAGATTGGTAGTCGATTTTCGCGAAGTCAACAAAAGTCTGCCTCCTGCTAGTAGCGACGTGCCATTGTTGTCTCATCCCATCGCCTTACTACGTGCTGAAGCTAGAGAGTGCACCACCTTGTTAGACGCACGAGCAGCCTTCTACAAGTGTAGGTGTGTGAACAGTCTTCTGTACCTCCGTACTGGCACGGGTGAGACCTATTGTTCCTGTCGACTCTTCTTTGGTGTGGTATTCGGTCCGGCAGGGTTGTCGGGAAGTCTTGGTCGTCTGGTATGCTCTATCCGGTCTACTAATTTTGAGCGTGTTCAGCAATTGTGTGCTCTTTTATTGCAACAGCTCTGGACTTTAATGATGCTGTTGTTCGTCGACGATATAGCTATCAGTGGTACGATTCGCGTAGTTGTTTTTATGTTTAAATTGTTGATATGCCTACTCTTGCGAGCAGGATTCGATGTGCAACTACGCAAGGTATTTGTTCTGACTACTGATACGAAGCGTGAAGCCCTTCGTTCTTTGTTGGCGGATGCCGGGCTAAAGATAGAAGTGGCAAAGGAAGGCGTATTTCTGGGTATGCGGGTCCGGTACGAGAGTAACCTGCTCGTGTTGACTTGCCAACGTGAGAAGCGATTGAATGTGGTACTCTCTTTCGTCGAACGATGCCGGTCCACAGTACGAGTAAGCAAGAGAGATGTGTTCAAGGCCGGTGGATGCCTCAGCTATGATCCAGGGAAGCAGCATGGTTAAGCTCGGGCCTGCGGGGACGCGCTTCGGTCTCTCGTCG
>NW_003211781.1:82296-86579 GCF_000006405.1 Perkinsus marinus ATCC 50983
GTAATGCTCGAGGTTCCTATCGACCTGGTGATTGTGTACTCGTACATATCGGGGGTGGTCGAAAGTTGAGCATGAGCTTCAGAATGGGACATATCATCGAGTGTCTCTCTGGGCGCCGGGTCAGAGTACGACTGGTCAATGGACTGGTAACGACTGAGAACCTCTACAACATTGTTATGCTCTATCCTTATGCTGGTAACGAGCTGGGCACTGCTGTGGTCTCTAGAGAAGGTATGTATATCGACGTTAAGAATGATTCTGAGTGGCGAGCTGCACGAGTGACCTATGATCCGTGCGACCGTCCTGACAAACTATGGATATGGTTCCTCGATGGTAACAACGATACTCCTATTATGGTACGCTTGGATAGTATCGAGTGGAGGCTCTCCTCTGATACTTGTGGTACACCACAAGGGGGGCGTGATGGCGCTGCCATTGGTCAACGCATATCCGTAGCCTATATCGTGTTGCGTAAGCGACAATGGTTCTCTGGAGTCATCGTGAGGTCTCGCTCGCCCAATATTGTTACTATTGCTTTCGATAACGGGTATGTTGATGAGATTGACCTATCGACTACTGGATATAAACTAAACACCCGTTCGTAGTTTGATTCTTCTTGCGCCAAAGGGCCTTTGTGTTCCAAGTCCTGGGCCGTTCCCCATCACAGCAACAATGGTGGTACTCTACTCGCAAAGTATAACTACAGTAATTGCCAGCGAACCCGAAGGCTCTTCTGGGTTTCCTCTGACCGTTCGAGACTATGCTGGAGGAATCATAAAGACATAACCAAGTGCCACCAGCATGGCAGACATAATGCATCAGAACTCATAATGAGTTCTCATGAGTTACTCATTCAGTGTTGGAGGCCATCAAAGCATCCTGTTGTCCGGAGTGGTGGGTATAGTTCATGGTCCAAGCACAACTACTTTCAAGAGATGCAGTGTGAGCAAACCCCAGCATATAGACAGTTCGATACTCAGGCTTACAGACCGTAGTCGATCCTGCTTGGTGCTGCTTTTCACTGCTCCTCAAAGACAGAACACTCGATCTAGCCATACAGACAACATCCGCTCGAGTAGGAATGCATAGTCGCACTCAATCGAACGATCAAAAACCAGATGTGTTGATATCAGCGTGGTAAGCTGAGCCTGATGAGCCATTCAGCGCTAGTCGGTTAGCATCTATACAGCGACTATTCAGGTTGGTAGGCCTGGACGATTTATGCCGGAACTCCGCACCGGTTTCGCGGAGTGACATATTTCTCGGTACAGGACGGATGAAAATACAGTCGGAGGCACATGAGAAAGGGTTGCATACGGGAGGATACGAAGCCTCAATAAATATCATCATTCAGGCTCACATACCGCTCTTATATTGTGAACCGTTTTCGATACAGTCAAACACCGAAAGATGTAATATGCCCAGCAACGGCGACATGCTCTACTAACGATTCACAAGTGAAGACACACCAGAAATATTGAGATCATGTTATGACCAACTCTAGGCCTCTTTGTATGAGCAGCCTTGTAGTAATGTTCAACGATTGCATTCAGAAAATGCTTATCTGCGAGACAGGTGAATCACTACCGCTAGCAGTACTGACGAGAGTATCGGTCAGGTTAGCAAAACTAGCATCCGAGAATCGATCTCTAAGGGAAGTTATATCATCGTTGAGAGGCAATATAAGAGTTGTAGCTCGCATACGGTGAGCCTTTCACGATCGACTCCCCGGTAGAGTCACTACTACAGGCCACTAGGTGGCAAGGAAGTCGGGGAGACGGTCGCTGTTCATCTTATAAGTGACGACACAGTGAGTCGTATTCACTGAACATGAGAGTGTCAGGCTAACCGACAGGTTGTATGCGATATGATGGATGGGAGAAAGAGAGCGATCCGTTTGGATGCTGCATTCGGCCCTACTGCATCACAAGATGACGTCTATGATTCTTCTATCAGAGACCTTGTACACGCAGTAAGCACAACTGCTCGGATTGTTCAAGTCCGCTCGGAAGAATGTGGCACACTCAAACGAGTTTGTAGGTTCTAGATGGCTACAACTCATGCATCTTCGCCTACGGCCCGACAGGCTCCGGGAAGACTTACACAGTATTCGGTTCTCCCGAGGGCAGCGCTCATGTGTGGGGCGACAATGGGTTGCACTCTGGTGAACAGGCCAGTTTGATGCGCTATTGCTCTCAGCGGACTACACGAGCGGATTATGAGAGATTTATTCAGTACCAAAGGAGGTCAAGGGGGTCATCACATGCTGATTTCGATGTCTATGGTTGAAATCTACAACGAATATATCTACGATCTCCTCGCTCCAGAAAAGTGAGGTGGTCCATATTCGGTTATTATATTGAATTATTGATTCTACCAAAATCAGCATTTGTCTACACCAGGCCTGCGATAGTGAAGGCTCTCTCGGGAAATCAACTTCGGGAAGGGAATGATAACATTATTGTCGAGGGTCTTCTAGAACTGTCTCTAGAAAATCTGAACGACGCTCTGAAGGTGCTCACGCTTCTTGCTGCCAAGATCATGTGTCTATGACCCGGCTTCTTCAGGCTTTCCAAGCGGCGGTGGCAACTCGTCGAACATCATCGACCAATATCAATTCGCATAGTTCGAGGAGTCACTGTGTTGTCACGCTGAGAACGAGTCTGCCATGCCCATATACAGCAACTTGTCGTCACGGGAAACTCAATCTCATCGGTAAGTTACTTAGAAATCACATTCAATCCAGTAAAAGTGCTCGAGCGTCCCAGATCTGGCCGGTAGCGAAAATGTTGGTCGGAGTGGCGCTAAGGGCAGTACATTAAGGGAAGCCCAGATGATCAACAAATCTCTGAGTACTCTGGTCAGTATTGTTGGTCTCACTTGGTTGTCTATTCCTCTCATATGCCCTAGGGTGACGTGTTGAATGCTCTCCTGGCTGCACAACAAAAGGATGGTGGAGGAAGTCAGTCGAAAACACATGTCCCTTATCGTAATTCCAAGCTCACCCTCATGCTCAAGGATTCGCTGGGTGGCAGCGCCAAAGTACTCATGATAGCACACTTAAGTGTAGGCTGAGGTCACCAGTGCCAAGATTATGCCTCGACGGTCTGGGTTCTGTTCAGGTATCGCCTTGCATCACAGATGTCTCACAGACTTTGTCAACACTGAAGTTTGCATCGAAAGAGCGGATGGTTGAGCTCGGCCCGGCCAACCTGAGTATGCCAACTTGGCATTGCCAAGCTAACGTATCTTTATATGACTTCATAGTCCTGCAACAATGTGGCAAAAGAAGGTAAAGCAGCAAGAAGCAACTCTCGCAGTAGGGACTTTAGAGTACAGCTTCTTGAGCACGCCTATGGCCGCTTGGTTGTCGACCATGAGCAGTACTGGTATTCGATCATCAACAGCTAGCTCAGAAATGAAGCTGAGCATGATGAAAGCAGCTAAGAGCTCAAGTGTCACCATATTTGCAGATGTTGGTCTTGTACCACCGGGTTGAACTTCCTGTCTGTTTTTTTGTGGTAGGTCACTCAGCCGATAAGCAAACCAGAACGTCTGGCCCTTCATCCAAATACAACCCCCCATACGGTCAAGACTGGCATCGCATGATGCCAGGACAAGGCTAACCGGTTCGGAATTACCGTATCTTGTCATATACTCAACAGGAGATGATTCAAAAATCTTCTCCAGGGCAGTCATCCTGCCTTGAAGGAAGGATCAGGGTATCGAAACACCTGTAGCTTCAAGCCAATCTTTTACCCGCTTAGGAATCTTCTTATGTGCAGTGCAAGTGAATGCATCGCCAAAGATGCCGCCAGGACCCATGGAAAACCTAGCAGAGTCTCTCTCAGCTGTAGATCTCGGAGGCTCCCATGAACCATCTCGACTGCTATCCAAACCAAGAACTGTAAGGTTTTTGCCTTCAACCTTTTCAACAGGGCTTAGGGACAATTGATGTGAGGGAACCAGCTTATCAAAGTCGGCCGAAGCACCCAGGTCTAACTGTTCCAGTGCAAGCTTCATTTGAGGAGTGAGCTCATACTTCATATCCCAACCTTCCGTGGCATGATCAAACCACGTCCGTAACTGGTTCATAGCCAAACGAGCCGGTGCATAGCAATAGGTTGGGTCGAAGTATCGCCCACATAGTGCAAAAGCTTGCCGTTTGCTCAATACAGATGGTACCAATACCTCTCCAGCATCTATACTGGGGCAGTCAGTAGAGAGTTCATTACTACTCGAGATTTCCCGGACTAAGTGAGAAACTTCCGAGTCACTACTCA
>NW_003211781.1:86679-114409 GCF_000006405.1 Perkinsus marinus ATCC 50983
GTATCTGTCAATGCCGTACTGGCATTGAAACCCGGTCTACAAGGAGCGTTCAAGACATGCGACACCATCTATAGAAATGAGACCTCGATTGCACCGAAGGTGGCCAGCGTGCACTGTGCCGACGATGGGGTGGTGCCATATAATGGTTCAGTCCCTGGAAGTCGCTACTCAAGACTGAAAAGCTATTTCACATCGACGCTTTTTCCAAGAACGAATAGAGACATGAGGAGGTGGGCCAAGAGATTAGGGTGCGAGACGAAAGCTAGTATTAAGAAGAAGATTAACGACTGGACGAGGCTCAAGGAATGGAAATGTCCAGGAGAGGCGAGAGTGGTATCTATCAAGAGGCTCAACTGCAGTCATACGTCGTACATAAACCCTCACAGCGTTGTCCGAACATTTGATTTTGATCCCGCTGAATGGGCGGCTAAATTTTTCGTGGGAAATACCTCAACTTACGAACCCTTATTAGTCGATGGTCATTAAGCTGATTGAAACTCTGTGCCGATTACACATATATAACATTCCAGCTCGTTGGAGCAGTTCCCTCTTTGTCTTGTTATATGCTGTAGTAAGGCATTCGTTGAGCAGTATGTGACCCACTCGTCTATTTAGTGTAGGTAACTACGAATGTTTATGCCGGCGCTTTCGATGTTGATTGCGCCTGCAGTGTAGGATTCGACCCATACCAGGAACAGCTATGTGTTGAATCAACCTTGTTGATCCACGCTTCACGTGAGAAATATCATCACGTGGATGTGGACGTGATCCGTTCACATGTGAACGATCGGTCTCGCTCATGGAGTCTATTTTTACTAACATCTTTTTATGCCGTTGTGGGTATAATCCTACATTTCTATGTGTCAGCTCTGACTTCCTATTATCTGATGCGCAACTCACACAACCTATCTAAGACCCGTCTTTAAAGAGCGGAGGAGTTGAGTTGCTACCAGGGCTGATGAATAATATGGCAATAGTATATGACTAAAGAAGCATTCCACGACTCTCGTGATTATAATTATGTTATTGCCTGTCACCAATCTGTGTGAATTATTCATGTTGCTGTTGATTAGATGTGACGCGCTCATTGAAAACCGTGGGTAATGACGAGTGCATCCACTTCAGTGCTTATACGCATGATGCCCATCAGGAGGTCGACTCTCAAGGCGGTGTCATTTCTGAGGTCTATTTGTCCTGTCAAGTATGTTCATCATGCGTGGAGAGCTCTTTGACAAGTCTCGCGATACTCCGGTCACCGCTGTGCTCAGCTCGGTCGGCCCCACCTTGCGACTGGCATAGTAGGGCAAAAGTATCCGTTTCGCATACCACGTCATGCGTGTGATGCTTCTCAGTCAAGATTGGTATGAAAAGCTACTCTTATTTGGAGCTGAACGGTTGGACAACAGATCTTTTCAAGTGAAATTCACGGCAGGTTTCTGTAGAATTAACACGCAGCAGATACTGAGTACCCCATCCACCACATCTGAGCATATTTTTCGTGCACTTTCTTATGAGGAATGTTGCGAGTGGCTCGCTGCTGTCAAAAGCGCTTTGATCGGGCATAAACAAATTGTTGCTGAGTAGTCAACTGGGCGCTCCAGTCCGGACCACACTCATCTTAGATGAATGATGTCACATTAGATATGTAGCTCATATCAGCAACAATGGTGGCACTCTACTCGCAAAGTACAACTACAGTAATTGCCAGCGAACCCGAAGGCTCTTCTGGGTTTCCTCTGACCGTTCGAGACTATGCTGGAGGAATCAAAAAGACATAACCAAGTGCTACCAGCATGGCAGACATATGCATTAGAACTCATTCAGTGTTGGAGGCCATCAAAGCATCCTGTTGTCCGGAGTGGTGGGTATAGTTCATGGTCCAATCACAACTACTTTCAAGAGATGCAGTGTGAGCAAACCCCAGCATATAGACAGTTCGATACTCAGGCTTACAGACCGTAGTCGACCCTGCTTGGTGCTGCTTTTCACTGCTCCTCAAAGACAGAACACTCGATCTAGCCATACAGACAACATCCGCTCGAGCAGCAATGCATAGTCGCACTCAATCGAACGATCAAAAACCAGACATGTTGATATCAGCGTGGTAAGCTGAGCCTGATGAGCCATTCAGCGCTAGTCGGTTAGCATCAATACAGCGACTATTCAGGTTGGTAGGCCTGGCCGATTTATGCCGGAACTCCGCACCGGTTTCGCGGAGTGACATATTTCTCGGTACAGGACGGATGAAAATACAGTCGGAGGCACATGAGGAAGGGTTGCATACGGAAGCATACGAAGCCTCAATGAATATCATCATTCAGGCTCACATACCGCTCTTATATTGTGAACCGTTTTCGATACAGTCAAACACCGAAAGATGTAATATGCCCAGCAACGGCGACATGCTCTACTAACGATTCACAAGTGAAGACACACCAGAAATATTGAGATCATGTTATGACCAACTCTAGGCCTCTTTGTATGAGCAGCCTTGCAGTAATGTTCAACGATTGCACTCAGAAAATGCTTATCTGCGAGACAGGTGAATCACTAAGGCTAGGAGTACTGTCGAGAGTATCGGCCAGGTTAGCGAAACTAGCATCCGAGAATCGATCTCTAAGGGAAGTTATATCATCGTTGAGAGGCAATATAAGAGTTGTAGCTCGCATACGGTGAGCCTTCCACGATCGAATCCCCGGTAGAGTTACTACTACAGGCCACTAAGTGGCAAGGAAGTCGGGGAGACGGTCGCTGTTCATCTTATAAGTGACGACACAGTGAGTCGTATTCACTGAACATGAGAGTGTCAGGCTAACCGATAGGTTGTGTGCGATATGATGGGTGGGAGAAAGAGAGCGATCCGTTTGGATGCTGCATTCGGCCCTACTGCATCACAAGATGACGTCTATGATTCTTCTATCAAAGACCTTGTACACGCAGTAAGCACACCTGCTCGGATTGTTCAAGTCCGCTCGGAAGAATGTGACACACTCAAACGAGTTTGTAGGTTCTAGATGGCTACAACTCATGCATCTTCGCCTACGGCCCGACAGGCTCCGGGAAGACTTACACAGTATTCGGTTCTCCCGAGGGCAGTGCTCATGTGTGAGGCGACAATGGGTTGAACTCGAGTGAGCAGGCCAGTTTGATGCGCTATTGCTCTCAGCGGACTACACGAGCGGATTATGAGAGATTTATTCAGCACCAAGGAAGGTCAAGGGGGGCATCACATGCTCATTTCGATGTCTATGGTTGAAATCTACAACGAATGTATCTACGATCTTCTCGCTCCAGGAAAGTGAGGTGGTCCGTATTCGGTTATTATATTGTATTATTGATTCTAATACCAAAATCAGAGTTGCATTTGTCTACACCAGGCCTGCGATAGTGAAGGCTCTCTCGGGACATCAACTTCGGGGAGGGAATGATAACATTATTGTCGAGGGTCTCACAGAACTGTCTCTAGAAAATCTGAACGACGCTCTGAAGGTGCTCACGCTTCTTGCTGCCAAGATCATGTGTCTATGACCCGGCTTCTTCAGGCTTTCCAAGCGGCGGTGGCAACTCGTCGAACATCATCGACCAATATCAATTCGCATAGTTCGAGGAGTCACTGTGTTGTCACGCTGAGAACGAGTCTGCCATGCCCATATACAGCAACTTGTCGTCACGGGAAACTCAATCTCATCGGTAAGTTACTTAGAAATCACATTCAATCCAGTAAAAGTGCTCGAGCGTCCCAGATCTGGCCGGTAGCGAAAATGTTGGTCGGAGTGGCGCTAAGGGCAGTACATTAAGGGAAGCCCAGATGATCAACAAATCTCTGAGTACTCTGGTCAGTATCGTTGGTCTCACTTGGTTGTCTATTCCTCTCATATGCCCTAGGGTGACGTGTTGAATGCTCTCCTGGATGCACAACAAAAGGATGGTGGAGGACGTCAGTCGAAAACACATGTCCCTTATCGTAATTCCAAGCTCACCCTCATGCTCAAGGATTCGCTGGGTGGCAGCGCCAAAGTACTCATGATAGCACACTTAAGTGTAGGCTGAGGTCACCAGTGCCAAGATTATGCCTCGACGGTCTGGGTTCTGTTCAGGTATCGCCTTGCATCACAGATGTCTCACAGACTTTGTCAACACTGAAGTTTGCATCGAAAGAGCGGATGGTTGAGCTCGGCCCGGCCAACCTGAGTATGCCAACTTGGCATTGCCAAGCTAACGTATCTTTATATGACTTCATAGTCCTGCAACAATGTGGCAAAAGAAGGTAAAGCAGCAAGAAGCAACTCTCGCAGTAGGGACTTTAGAGTACAGCTTCTTGAGCACGCCTATGGCCGCTTGGTTGTCGACCATGAGCAGTACTGGTATTCGATCATCAACAGCTAGCTCAGAAATGAAGCTGAGCATGATGAGAGCAGCTAAGAGCTCAAGTGTCACCATATTTGCAGATGTTGGTCTTGTACCACCGGATAGAACTTTCTGTCTGGTTTTTTGTGGTAGGTCACTCAACCGATAAGCAAACCAGAACGTCTGGCCCTTCATCCAAATACAACCCCCCATACGGTCAAGACTGGCTCCGCATGATGCCAGGACAAGGCTAACCGGTTCGGAATTACCGTATCTCGTCATATACTCAACAGGAGATGATTCAAAAATCTTCTCCAGGGCAGTCATCCTGCCTTGAAGGCAGGATCAGTGTATCGAAACACCTATAGATTCAAGCCAATCTTTTACCCGCTTAGGAATCTTCTTATGTGCAGTACAAGTGAATGCATCGCCAAAGATGCCGCCAGGACCCATGGAAAACCTAGCAGAGTCTCTCTCAGCTGTAGATCTCGGAGGCTCCCATGAACCATCTCGACTGCTATCCAAACCAAGAACTGTAAGGCTTTTGCCTTCAATCTTTTCAACAAGGCTTACGGACGATTGATGTGAGGGAACCAGCTTAACAAAGTCGGCCGAAGCACCCAGGTCTAACTGTTCCAGTGCAAGCTTCATTTGAGGAGTGAGCTTATACTTCGTATCTTAACCTTCCGTGGCATGATCAAACCACGTCCGTAACTGGTTCATAGCCAAACGAGCCGGTGCATAGCAATAGGTTGGGTCGAAGTATCGCCCACATAGTGCAAAAGCTTGCCGTTTGCTCAATACAGATGGTACCAATACCTCTCCAGCATCTATACTGGGGCAGTCAGTAGAGAGTTCATTACTACTCGAGATTTCCCGGACTAAGGTGAGAAACTTCGAAGTCACTACTCAAGTGCGTCTTCTTTTTTTCTGGTATCTCTACTCCCAAGTTGGGAGTCCCAACGAAGGAGCTATCCTACACAGGATAGCTTCAAACGTTTGTACTAGACTTTTTGCTCCAAGTACGAACAAATCATCATAATACATATAGTACACGAATTGCATGCATCCGATTTACCGATACACATGTACATTCTAGTATATTCAACACTACCCCGTGGTAGATCCCGTCATGAAGCTTGAATGGATGCGTAAAGCTATTACATTTCATCAGAGTCTCTTAATATTTAGTCATTCCCAATTTGGTAACATGTTTGACAAGTCAGCAGCAAGTCCTGAAAGCGACAAAGGAGAAAAACGGGACACTAGGGACATTTCACGTGTCGAAAAACGGGACGTTAAGGATATTTCACGTGTTGATGCACATTGATGCGCTTGAGTATCTTGGGGTCAGTTTCATGTGAAACCTCTAACTATTGGGAGCCGAGGCACTATCCGTGACTAACCTGAAGACGATCACGGTAATACCTATCGTGATCGGCTTCAGATCAGCCAGGAACTCGCGGAAACACTCCTTAATGCCTCGTGGATATTCACGCCTATGGATTCCATGTTTGGCAAATATTTGTGCGCAGCCACATTGTGCGAAGCCACATTGTGCGCAGCCTATCTTCTTCTGCGCGAAGCAGGTACACAACCTTGATACCGGCAATGTCAGATCGGCATACTCGAGTTGAGTCGAGGCGCTCGACTCACCTGTTTTTGGGGTAGCTACTTCCTGGATGGAAAGACTATAAGTATAGAGTGCCGAATAGCCCACGAGCAAATCATTGAAGTTTATTGCGTTTATCGGTGGCGCTTGCTGTTGCGGAGGAACACCATGCCTAGGGAGCTCTTCTCTCAGTAGCCTCTGATCCACCATTATATGAAACTACTCCATATCCTGCTGATCCTGACTGCTTCTCTGATGGATGACTCGGAGATTCATGCGCTCTCAACGAATGGTCTCAGTCCCGTCCCCGAAGAGTGCCTCCACGGTATGAGAAGTCCTGGGTTCATACAGTGAGCACGGCGTACTCGGCAGAAGGGTTCTTTGGGAACTCTTATTGTGTCAGGGAATTGTGCATTCCTCCGTTCTTAAACGGTATGATCGTCCATGCTGCTACTGATAGAATCAAGGAGGAATCGATATTGATAGGGTGGGTTCCTGTGTTCTCAGCCACGCTGGACCAGTTTGGGAATAGTCTTGAATTCGATAAAGAGTTAGCATTCTCCGTGCTATTCAGTGAAGTATCTGCCCGTCGGCTCTATGGCGTTCTACGCCATATACCCGACCCGCGTATTTCTCAGGATAGTCGCACCTGAGACCCTTGTTATGGGGGCCTCAGGTACGAGTTTGAACCGTAGTAAAAATTTACGAGGGAGCATTCTGGAGTTCTACGTGAAATTCTCTATTTGTTATCTCTCCAACTCTCAGGCTGGAGGTGAGCAATTCTACTACATACTTGGTTCAGCTATATAAGGTGGACTTCTACGACGAGGGTAATGTGATAATAAGTGAGATGATGTTAGTCGACAATTCTCAGAAACCGTTTTTATGAACGAGCTCCTAGTTCGGCCGGAGAACTACACCATCCAGACGATGATTGTCGAGCCTAAGCAGGATTACGTTAATGATACCAGCCCGAGTTTCATAGTCAGCGTCCATAAATCGTCTCCAGCTATCTATCGTGGACCAGGCATTCGTCTCAGTGAGCCGGGGAACAATATTCGTGGGCTTGATCTCGGTGTGGCGGACATCCCATGCAGCGAAAAGTTCAATTTTACTATGGAGATGGGCAAAAAGAATTTAACACGTTATTACTATCGCCACCTTCCAAGGAACAAAACCGCCAAGGCTATCCTGATTCAATATCATGGTTGGAGTAGCAGCTGTGAAAAATGGGAGGAGTATTCCAAAACCGCCGCTATAGCGGATAAGTATGGCTTCATGTTGATATCTGCGTGCGGCAGCTATTACGGTTTCTATTCCAGCTGGTTCCGAAGCACATCTGGCTGGAATGCTGGGGTTTGCTGTATTCGCGACAATGATGTTGATGATGTTGAATACACCAAACAGATCCTCAAGAATGAGAACAAGAATAACTTACCGGTTTATGGCTACGGTTACAGCAACGGTGGCATGATGGTCGAGTCTTTGTTGTGCCACAATGTCTTGGACAAAGCCGTATCTGTCAATGCCGTACTGGCATTGAAACCCGGTCTACAAGGAGCGTTCAAGACATGCGACACTATCTATAGAAATGAGACCTCGATTGCACCGAAGGTGGCCAGCGTGCACTGTGCCGACGATGGGGTGGTGCCATAGAATGGTTCAGTCCCTGGAAGTCGCTACTCAAGACTGAAAAGCTATTTCACATCGACGCTTTTTCCAAGAACGAATAGAGACATGAGGAGGTGGGCCAAGAGATTAGGGTGCGAGACGAAAGCTAGTATTAAGAAGAAGATTAACGACTGGACGAGGCTCAAGGAATGGAAATGTCCAGGAGAGGCGAGAGTGGTATCTATCAAGAGGCTCAACTGCAGTCATACGTCGTACATAAACCCTCACAGCGTTGTCCGAACATTTGATTTTGATCCCGCTGAATGGGCGGCTAAATTTTTCGTGGGGGATACTTCAACTTACGAACCCTTATTAGTCGATGGTCATTAAGCTGATTGAGACAGAAACTCTGTGCCGACTACACATATATAACATTCCAGCTCGTTGGAGCAGTTCCCTCTTTGTCTTGTTATATGCTGTAGTAAGGCATTCGTTGAGCAGTATGTGACCCACTCGTCTATTTAGTGTAGGTAACTACGAATGTTTATGCCGGCGCTTTCGATGTTGATTGCGCCTGCAGTGTAGGATTCGACCCATACCAGGAACAGCTATGTGTTGAATCAACCTTGTTGATCCACGCTTCACGTGAGAAATATCATCACGTGGATGTGGACGTGATCCGTTCACATGTGAACGATCGGTCTCGCTCATGGAGTCTATTTTTACTAACATCTTTTTATGCCGTTGTGGGTATAATCCTACATTTCTATGTGTCAGCTCTGACTTCCTATTATCTGATGCGCAACTCACACAACCTATCTAAGACCCGTCTTTAAAGAGCGGAGGAGTTGAGTTGCTACCAGGGCTGATGAATAATATGGCAATAGTATATGACTAAAGAAGCATTCCACGACTCTCGTGATTATAATTATGTTATTGCCTGTCACCAATCTGTGTGAATTATTCATGTTGCTGTTGATTAGATGTGGCGCGCTCATTGAAAACCGTGGGTAATGACGAGTGCATCCACTTCAGTGCTTATACGCATGATGCCCATCAGGAGGTCGACTCTCAAGGCGGTGTCATTTCTGAGGTCTATTTGTCCTGTCAAGTATGTTCATCATGCGTGGAGAGCTCTTTGACAAGTCTCGCGATACTCCAGTCACGGCTGTGCTCAGCTCGGTCGGCCCCACCTTGCGACTGGCATAGTAGGGCAAAAGTATCCGTTTCGCATACCACGTCATGCGTGTGATGCTTCTCAGTCAAGATTGGTATGAAAAGCTACTCTTATTTGGAGCTGAACGGTTGGACAACAGATCTTTTCAAGTGAAATTCACGGCAGGTTTCTGTAGAATTAACACGCAGCAGATACTGAGTACCCCATCCACCACATCTGAGCATATTTTTCGTGCACTTTCTTATGAGGAATGTTGCGAGTGGCTCGCTGCTGTCAAAAGCGCTTTGATCGGGCATAAACAAATTGTTGCTGAGTAGTCAACTGGGCGCTCCAGTCCGGACCACACTCATCTTAGATGAATGATGTCACATTAGATATGTAGCTCATATCAGCAACAATGGTGGCACTCTACTCGCAAAGTACAACTACAGTAATTGCCAGCGAACCCGAAGGCTCTTCTGGGTTTCCTCTGACCGTTCGAGACTATGCTGGAGGAATCAAAAAGACATAACCAAGTGCTACCAGCATGGCAGACATATGCATTAGAACTCATTCAGTGTTGGAGGCCATCAAAGCATCCTGTTGTCCGGAGTGGTGGGTATAGTTCATGGTCCAATCACAACTACTTTCAAGAGATGCAGTGTGAGCAAACCCCAGCATATAGACAGTTCGATACTCAGGCTTACAGACCGTAGTCGACCCTGCTTGGTGCTGCTTTTCACTGCTCCTCAAAGACAGAACACTCGATCTAGCCATACAGACAACATCCGCTCGAGCAGCAATGCATAGTCGCACTCAATCGAACGATCAAAAACCAGACATGTTGATATCAGCGTGGTAAGCTGAGCCTGATGAGCCATTCAGCGCTAGTCGGTTAGCATCAATACAGCGACTATTCAGGTTGGTAGGCCTGGCCGATTTATGCCGGAACTCCGCACCGGTTTCGCGGAGTGACATATTTCTCGGTACAGGACGGATGAAAATACAGTCGGAGGCACATGAGAAAGGGTTGCATACGGAAGCATACGAAGCCTCAATAAATATCATCATTCAGGCTCACATACCGCTCTTATATTGTGAACCGTTTTCGGTACAGTCAAACACCGAAAGATGTAATATGCCCAGCAACGGCGACATGCTCTACTAACGATTCACAAGTGAAGACACACCAGAAATATTGAGATGATGTTATGACCAACGCTAGGCCTCTTCGTATGAGCAGCCTTGCAGTAATGTTCAACGATTGAACTCAGAAAATGCTTATCTGCGAGACAGGTGAATCACTACGGCTAGCAGTACTGACGGTCAGAGTATCGGTCAGGTTAGCAAAACTAGCATCCGAGAATCGATCTCTAAGGGGAGTTATATCATCGTTGAGAGGCAATATAAGAGTTGTAGCTCGCATACGGTGAGCCTTCCACGATCGAATCCCCGGTCGAGTTACTACTACAGGCCACTAAGTGGCAAGGAAGTCGGGGAGACAGTCGCTGTTCATCTTATAAGTGACGACACAGTGAGTCGTATTCAGTGAATATGAGAGTGTCAGGCTAACCGACAGGTTGTGTGCGATATGATGGATGGGAGAAAGAGAGCGATCCGTTTGGATGCTGCATTCGGCCCTACTGCATCACAAGATGACGTCTATGATTCTTCTATCAAAGACCTTGTACACGCAGTAAGCACAACTGCGCGGATTGTTCAAGTCCGCTCGAAAGAATGTGACACACTCAAACGAGTTTGTAGGTTCTAGATGGCTACAACTCATGCATCTTCGCCTACGGCCCGACAGGCTCCGGGAAGACTTACACAGTATTCGGTTCTCCCGAGGGCAGCGCTCATGTGTGAGGCGACAATGGGTTGCACTCTGGTGAACAGGCCAGTTTGATGCGCTATTGCTCTCAGCGGACTACACGAGCGGATTATGAGAGATTTATTCAGTACCAAAGGAGGTCAAGGGGGGCATCACATGCTGATTTCGATGTCTATGGTTGAAATCTACAACGAATATATCTACGATCTCCTCGCTCCAGAAAAGTGAGGTGGTCCATATTCGGTTATTATATTGAATTATTGATTCTACCAAAATCAGCATTTGTCTACACCAGGCCTGCGATAGTGAAGGCTCTCTCGGGACATCAACTTCGGGAAGGGAATGATAACATTATTGTCGAGGGTCTTACAGAACTGTCTCTAGAAAATCTGAACGACGCTCTGAAGGTGCGCACGCTTCTTGCTGCCAAGATCATGTGTCTATGGCCCGGCTTCTTCAGGCTTTCCAAGCGGCGGTGGCAACTCGTCGAACATCATCGACCAATATCAATTCGCATAGTTCGAGGAGTCACTGTGTTGTCACGCTGAGAACGAGTCTGCCATGCCCATATACAGCAACTTGTCGTCACGGGAAACTCAATCTCATCGGTAAGTTACTTAGAAATCACATTCAATCCAGTAAAAGTGCTCGAGCGTCCCAGATCTGGCCGGTAGCGAAAATGTTGGTCGGAGTGGCGCTAAGGGCAGTACATTAAGGGAAGCCCAGATGATCAACAAATCTCTGAGTACTCTGGTCAGTATTGTTGGTCTCACTTGGTTGTCTATTCCTCTCATATGCCCTAGGGTGACGTGTTGAATGCTCTCCTGGCTGCACAACAAAAGGATGGTGGAGGAAGTCAGTCCAAAATACATGTCCCTTATCGTAATTCCAAGCTCACCCTCATGCTCAAGGATTCGCTGGGTGGCAGCGCCAAAGTACTCATGATAGCACACGTAAGTGTAGGCTGAGGTCACCAGTGCCAAGATTATGCCTCGACGGGTTCTGTTCAGGTGTCGCCTTGCATCACAGATGTGTCACAGACTTTGTCAACACTGAAGTTTGCATCGAGAGCGCGGATGGTTGAGCTCGGCCCGGCCAATCGGGGAATGCCAAGCTAACGTATCTTTATATGACTGTGGTGTCGAGTTGGGAGTATGCGTCACGGGGGCTTCAGCGAGCATCGAAGACGACAGGCACGGAACTCAACACAGATTAATATTGGATACCCTCACTGGTGGCCCACGATCGTCTTACCGCTCACTGAGGGCCCCATGGGCGTGTCGGACTTCCCAATCGAAGGCAAGCTCTAAAGGCGGCAACTGCTGTGGTTTAGAGGACATTGTGAAATTTTTTATAGTCTGCAGGCCCGATACATTGGGAGTGTCTCTGCACGTCCTTGCACATCTCAACAAGACTGCCAACACAACATATTATGGAGAGAAACACTTCACGTAACTCAACAATTCAGACAGTGATGACGAGATGAGATTTGAAGACAGAGGGAGAGCCGCTCAGACGTTCATACATTCCCAACGTGCTGAGGACGCAACGTCTCAATATCGACCGAGAGAACTATCGAGTCGAAGCCGTATGACCGGAGATGACTCCTGTCTGTCAACATGATGGATATCGGACGGTCCGATATCCATCATGTTGATTCGGACCAGAGAGCCAGATGATTAGACAAACTCCAGATAGGGCAATAATTGCATCCGGCTCGCATTTGATGCCACAGCTCTACGTAACTCCGATAACTGGGCAGGAACGTAATGTAAGTGGCCACAGCTCTACCATATGAAGTTACGAGTATGTCGCTACGCGTGACTGCGGTTACCCGACTGCGGAGAATGATAGGCCTGTAGATGCTTCCAATCGAGTGAGTATCCTAATAAAACTGCCACATACTAATTGCAATCATTTAGTTGCATATTTCATTCTATTCGTAAACAAAAAAGTTGGTGTCGTTGAGAAATAGGCCACGACTTATGCGATGCTGCGGATAACTCACTTACAGAAATATACAGAGAACTCTACCCGCCTAACAGTTCACCAAGAGTAACACAACTCTACTATCAAGTTTTCAGATAATCGAGAGAAGACTAGCAAGCTGAATACGACCGTTGAGCTCAGCTTCCAACGGTCAGAGTCTTCCGCGCACAGCGAGCAGGCTCATAAAATAATAGAGAAATAATAGTGAAATTATGATAATCATTGTAAGTGCGTTGAGAAAGTTCCCTTCCTCATATCCTCGCCATGATGAGCTCTCGCTCTCATAACAATGGCCTCGACAACTTCTGGTTCTGCCAAAGTCGACGTATCGCCCATATCGTTATAGATCCTGTTGGCCACCTGAATTGCATGCAACTCCATACCAGCCAGGAGCTCCTACACCCCCCTACCTTTCTTAAAATTCTCCGCATTATTTTACCCGACCTAGTCTTGGGTAATCCCGGAACACACAGGATGACATCCGGGGTAGCAATGGGTCCAATAGACTTTCTTACTTCGTTCCTGATCATACGAGTCGATACAGACATAGAATCAACATGATGCGAATCATCCAAGATTCATTGCTATCATATATGCAATTATGCAGTCGGCCGCCCATACATGTACGATGCAAAATTGCTAATGGAGTGGAAAATCCGAGGCCAAAAGCTCTTAGTAGGATGTGAGTCAAGCCAGCGAGTTGAACATCGATACAGCGAATAGGACGCGGCTTACTTCAATTCTCTAATCAGATCCTCCGACTCGTGGAACCCCTCATTCAAAATGACGTAACAGAAAATACCCTCGCCTTTTACCTGACATGCACACAAAGGCTAACACAGGGATTTGAGCCCGGCTCGCTAGCAAGAGAACCAAACATCCCACCACTACACCAACAACTCCAATGAATATAAACCTACCGGATGAGAGCAGCCCACCACAGCAGCTTCCGAGACCGCTGTACTCTGTACTAAAGCATGCTCTATCTCAGCTGAGCCCAGTCTATGACCCGACACGTTCATAACATCATCGATTCTGCCAGTTATCCAGTAATACCTGACAACATAAGCTGCCAATGAATAGTCACTTACATCTCCCATAGTAGTTGTACCCATCATGATCCCTAACAGCACCATCACCAGTAAAGTAGTAACCAGGATACGGCTCCAAGTAAAGTTGTGTCATTCGACTGTGATCGCCATACACAGTACCTGGATAAAACCACCTTACCCGAGCCGTACCACACCTCTCCCTTCTTACGGATCATCGAAGGCCAACTCCTCTTGATAGCCAGCAGACCATGGACACTATTACCCTCTACCTCCTTCCCAGTCATTGGGTCCAGCAATGCTGGCTCGATGCTGACAACAGAGATACTTTACCCCCAACTAAGGACCTTAGAAAGGCTCACCCAAAGAAAGGTTTCGTCGCCGATCCCGGCTTGAGTGCTCTATAAGGCATCGGTGTTAGCATAATCCCGCCCGTCTCGGTCTGCCAGTACCTGTCATCATGTTATAAGCTCATACCATCTCTCGCCCAACTTACGTGTCCATGATAGGTACCTTGCCTTTGCCGACCTCATTATAATACCACCTCCAAGCCTCAGGATTGATTGGCTCACCGACACTACCCAACACCCTCAACGACGACAGATCATACCCCTCCAGCGGCGTCGCACCAAATCGCATCAACGCTCTATTAAAACAACACATGAGCTCATCATTTCATACCATCACAATCGGAATTACCTGATCGCAGTAGGAGCCGTGTAGAACTGATTGATTTTATACTTCTGAATAAGGTCCCAATAGCGACTGTTATTAGGATAAGTCGGAATCCCCTCGAATAGGACCACCGATGCTCCGTTAGCAAGAGGACCGTACACTATGTACCTACGTAACATTACGTGACGAAGCGGCGATCAGGAAACGTCCTTCCCAGTGTAGTGAGAAAGTATGCACATGGTCAACCACATGTGTCGGTGACAAGATGGAAATTTTGAGGAAACGACTGGTGATTCCTGTACAACTATACGCGAAAGCTTTTAGTGTAAACATCTATAACTAGCGAGGAAACTTCTGAGCTCAGATGAGGAAAGCGATCACTTATTCCAACACTGGTTCCCCTTCCTTACGAATGGCCAGTAATCCAACCACAGTCCGCAACACAGGCCCATACATCTCCAGGGTGGACATCAAAAACGTACTTGAGAGTAATAGTCGTATAGACGAGATATCCACCAATGCTATGGGCAATCCCTTTAGGAGTGCCAGTAGACCCCGAGGTGTATCTAAAAAGTGCTCTCACTGAGATTCGAACCGGGGACCTTGGGTAACTCACAACATGAATAACAGGTCTTCCGAATCCATCTCAACAGGTGGACAATAAGGTCTCTGAGCTGCCATCAACTCGAAACCATCAACATCTCTTGACGGGTCCTAACATGAAAAGCACTACAAATACACGCAACCGAAAATGAAAAGAAAACATCACTGACTAATTCCAGAGTGTCACTAATTCTCCGACCAGGTTGACCACCTCCCATCGTCGTTATTACCCATTTCCCTTCCATGCCAGGTTTGCTATAATGCTTGAAAACTACAACGCTCTGTACCAACCCAGGGCGAACTTCCTGCACCGCTTCATCACAGATGTCTTTTATCAGAATCTTCTTGCCGCCTCTAACACCGATATCAGCACATACGACCACAGCACTTTGGGCATCGTTGATTCTGTCCCTCAGACTTGGAGCAGAGAACCCAGCGAAAACCACACTGTGCAAAGCACCTACAAAAGTAACGAGTAGATCTCAACAGTTATAACACATGTTATAACACCACGGGAAAATATCAAGGAGTTCAGAAGAAATTCGGGAAAATTCTTCCTTTTTTCGAAAACTTCAACCTGAAGTCGCGTAAAAAATTGCATAATGTAGTGAGGGAAATTAACTCACAACATTATGAAAATTCCACTCTGTGCACTCCTGCATAGTGAAACCTACCAATGCGGGCACATGCTAACATCATCATAGGTAGTTCCGGTATCATAGGCATGTAAATGGTAACTCTGTCGCCCTTTTTAACACCCAAACTGAGTAACATATTAGACATTCGGCAGACCTGCAAGAGAGACCTCATCATCATCAGAGTAGTGTTATCATGCTACATTGTCTAGGAGCTGTTTATATGTGATGACCCTGTCAGTGCCGGGCTCATCGCCTTCCCATAATATTGCCGGTCGAGACGGATAAGTAGCCGCCCATCTATCAACACAGTTCACAGTGGCATTGAGCTTCCCATTTAGGAACCAGCGCACGTCACCGGTTTTGAAGTCCTCGTAGTGAACTGTATCAAAAGGTCTGAAGGAGAACAATCGTTCACCGACTTGATAACCGTCTCTACTACTCTTACACTATAGTTTTATAGGAATAGAATTGACCATGTAAAATTAGAATCAGTTAGACAAGCACAGTGCAACGATACGTTCGTCAAAAGATGGTATGGAGTACTTACATACTACACTGTGCTGGACTATGCGTGCAATTCGCTCAAAATTTGAAATGTGAAATCGAGCATAGGCTACTCTTCGACGACATAGGTAATAGGAATGATCGTATCCGTGACGATTAGTCGTTACTTACCTCATCCAATCAATAGTACGACTCATTTCAGTCCAGAAAGCGTCTGGGTCATTGAGGCTTCTCTGATACATGTCATTGTACATCTTATCAGAGTAAACATAACAACCTCGCATGACCTCAGGCGAGGGGGTATAGACCTCATCGACTGGCAAACCTAAAGGAGATGACGATACGAGACGAGTGACCGACCAAACTTTACCTTTTTCGGCGATCTTTTCCTCAGCTGATAGGGTTGCAGATTCGAATTCTGTCATTGGGGTGATTAATAATAACAACTACCCATTGATAGTAATCACCGAGACAATGGAGTTAAGTGAGTATAAGTAAGCATCAAACGCAAGAGCTGAGGTATAGCAAATAGAAAGTATACCATAACAAAAGCGTCTCCAGCAAAACTAAGTGTAGTTATCATTCAGAATAGGTTGGGCGACTTCATCATTACAACTGTAGGATCCCGTACGACAAGTTGATAGCAGTATCGTTCCCTGCTATAGAAGGACAAATAGTAGATCGGAAAACACCACGACACAGGGATTCACATATGTATGCTAATAGACTAACACGAGTTAACATAGTATATGAGATTACCAATAGGGCGTCGACTGGTTCATAGCCTCGTACTGCTAGCATTCCCTACGCCCCCTCCCTACGGCGTGACGCGAGCCACTCACTACTCAACGTCACGTCGCCACGTGAAGGGCGAAAGCCGTATGCTGGGCTCTTTACAAACTAGCGTCTTTTGGCCAACCAACAGTCCTACTAGTAATACTAGTCTATTGTCATAACCGTCAAAACTGACAATGACGACAACAGTTCAACACAACCCACCGCTAAGGTGCCACTGAGTGCCGCTAAAGCGACCCTATTCTGCGCTAGAACGCTGAAAAGTGAACTTGTTGTTATCCCTTACCGTTCGTTTCTCGTTTCTTGGATGATTCGCTCGTATCGTGTACTATTATAAGAGGTTCAGTATTTCGAGGATTCAAGTCTAATGAAGACTGTCTTACGTAAATCATGATTAGTGGCGCGGGTGGTGTTGGAATGTGTGCGATTTTCCCAGCCGTGGTCGGGAGTTTCTTCGAATATAAGAATTCGGATGGAAGTGTACAGACATACATGTGTAAGAACAACAAGAACTTCCTCAGCATTATCATACGCAGTTGACCATCTGCATATTTCCCTGAATTGATCAATGCTCATCGTACATTGAGGCGGAGCAGTTAACAGTGATAGATTACGGCACTCCCTCTTCCCCTCCACACGCATGAGCGGAGCGAAGCGATTTGTGGAGGCACAATTTGAGTCTTATCTACGGACGCTCCTTTTTAGCATTGCTGGAGATTCTCCTCTAATGAGAGTGCATCAGTAAGGTTTACTCGCAGGAAAACGTTCAGCGGATTGTGCTATAATGCTAGTTACCTTCATTTTCCATTTATTACTATAGTAACTATAGTAGTACAGATGCGCAAATCTGCATACATCCCTCGACTGATACGACTAGAGAAACAACACAAGCAGCAGAGTGTAAGCACAGATACGATGTCAATGTGAGAGTGCATCATACACACTGTCGCGTAGTCACATACTCAACAAAGTAATGGAGCTAGCTCGAGGAGTTAATTAGGTTACTGCATGTACAGTGCGGCGGCCGATTTCGATAATAACTGTAGCCGAGATGTGTATACTGTGGATCGTCTACGCGACTACAGGAGAGCAGCCAAACAAGGGGAGCAATAGTTTAGCTCCAACATAAACATGATATGAGTTAATTAGCTTTTACACGATGTGTTGGTGCTTCACAGCGACACAATCGTCGACTCTAAGGCCTGGAAGAATCGTGCAAGACGAGCTCTGAATCTGGCGTCTGGTTGTGGTACGAAGCCCTGGCTACTCCCAGGAGATATCCTTTGGCATAGTTGAGGCCTCGGTGTCACCAATCGCTGTCGCCCTTGCCGATTGTGGCCAACTCGAGAAGGAGCATCTTGTGGTGAGAAGTACTTGGTGTTGATGATAGGACTAAAGCTGACCCCGCTCGTATTGCTGCTAGTCGACCGAGATCGTATTGTAAACGTGTCACCACCACATCGGGGAGTTGCCGTGCTGTCCTCAACAGGCCCCATGGCGAGACCAATGAAAAACTGCAGGGGGAGGAAGTACTCGGGAGCATCCAGTGCTGGAGAATATGATGGCTTCCTTCAACGTAGCTCAGGAGTTGCCTCAATAATACAACGAATTCAGATACAAGAACCAACAACGATTTTTCAAAATTTCTCACAATTTTCATGATGTCACTAACACACGACTGAGTGCATACATTTTCCAACACTGCAAGCACCCCCCACTTGCTGCCATGCAACCTTATAGGTGATAATACACAGTTGAGACTGAAATTAGAGAACACAAGTAGACCCGCAATAAGGGAAATGATCAGTGTTTCAATGTTGGTACATGCCTAGGTGAAGTCGGAACCACCGAACCAGGCCGACTGTTGTTCCACGGTGGACTCACTCTCTCCCTTGATGCCGATACGCGCTTTGACCGACGATCTGCCAACCGCAGGGCATAGCGAGTAGCTTCCTAAAGAGAACAACATGATGGTGATGTGGCAAGATACACACATAGTCAACAACGCGGATTGATGACAATGCGCAACTCGCGGGACATTTTTTGTGGCTTCTGATCCACGTCCAACCCAAGTCGTAAAGTTTTATCATCAGCTTAGGAGTGTTATCAGTACATTATGATGGTAGACGTGTCGCAAGTACTAAACTCATGCCTCCTAAGCTGAGGAAACTTGGCGCTGACCTCAGAGTCCTTTCCCTCAGTCGGGAGCTTTCTCCGTAGTCGCTCGATTTCCACGTAGGCTTTCCCAAGTTCAGCTTTGCAGTCCTCGAGCTCTGCCGAGGACCGCTTCTTCTCGCGAGCCTCTCCAATGCGCTCCATATTGATGGTCCTCTCACGGTCGATCCTGCCAACCCACTGAATGAGGTTTACACTCGAGAGCAGCTACATGTAGCTCAGCCGCTCATTGAGACCCTTTATGATTGCATCACGAGACTCCAAGGCCTTCAATAGGACCTCCTTACGGACCGAGGCTAGCCCTTCTGTCTGATCACCCTCCTCAGGCTGTACCTTCCGGTCAACATAGGTGTGCATACAGACTTATGATGGAGAAAGGGCACCCCTATTATTCTGAGCGACACCATTGGTGAAAGTATCGAGTTTCAGAGGGGAAATGACATCTTCCCAGAGCGCCCATCGTCACCATGCTATCACATACACTCCCTCACTTTGATTTCAGCGCCCGCTTTCTCGTCGTCTTCTTTTTCCAAGTTCAATATAATATCTCGTTCGCGCATTTCATTTCGGAGGTGTTGCAGTTCCAATGACTGCTGACGAACTTTTTCATCTCTTTCTCTCAAGGACTGGGTCTGGAGGGAAGCATTCTAATAAATTCAATTCAACAACCGCCGTTAGGAAAAAAACAGCGTTACTGGGGTTCGAACTTGGGGCCTCTCACCATCGCCCTTATGTATTTCTCAGATCGTGCAGCCCTTTCCTCAGCAGCTCTAATCCTATCAGCATGCACAGCCTCCCCCTGTCTAACATCACTCAGTTTCGCCTGTCATTAGTGATTGCCTCAGTACACCACGTGTCACCTTTTACTTCCATTCGTCGTAGAGATACTCGTAACTCCTCAGCCTCGCGTGCCTTCATCTCAAGTTCTCGATACCGCACCTCGTGCATTCTATTGCATTTCTTGAGTGCATTGGCGTTCTTTCGATCCATGGTCTCCACAGAACGCTGTAGGGCCTAGGTACTCAACCACTTCATTTGAATGCTAAGCCGTCCTTCGTTCAAGACGGCGCTACAGTACTCGAAAACAACAACAACAACAACAACAGCAACAGCAACAACAACAGCAACAACAACAACAACAACAACAGCAACAACAACAACAACAACAACAACAACAACAGCAACAACAACAACAACAACAACAACAACAGCAACAACAACAACAGCAACAACAACAACAACAACAACAACAACAACAACAACAGCAACAACAACAACAACAACAACAACAACAACAACAACAACAACAACAACAACACTGATGACCCGACGTTTACACCCATCCTGCTGAGCTGCTTCTCCTGGTCGGCTATCTTCTCCCTGAGCTCCGCTATCCACGAACTTTGCATAGATATCTGCAATTCCACTCGAAGGACAGCTGACACTTTTTCAGACCATCGCGAAAATATGCACATGGTCAACTATGTGTGTTGGTGATAATATGGAAATGCTGAAGGAATTCTCATTAGTTTCTGTACACTCGACCAGGATCGGTATCGGTGAGGAGACTCCTCAGCTCAGTTGAGGAAATCGATAACATATTCCAACCGAGCGGATGCCAGACGGCTAAGGACTTCCACAGCCGTTGTTGCAACGAAGTGAACATGAACAAGCTCTTGACATCCCATAGACAGGACAGTGAGTATGATAGTTGGTGAAACGAAGAATATTCGAGTACCCTACTCAACGTGTAGGTATATCTTACTTGATCGAGGAGCGCCACCTGGCCATCCTCCAGTCTTGCGTTCAATTCCAGGAGGAGACTACTTTCTACCACAGGGGCTTGCATGCTACCGATCTCCACCTGCGGGGCCGACTCTCGCCACTAAAACCAGTGTGTTGTAGACTTCACAGAGTGTTGCAAAGTCAAGCGCACGAATAAGCTGAAGGCTCTGTGCAGTTCTGCACAATTATGAAACCTTGGCCTAGCCTGATGCTAGTTCATGATCCTGCAAGAACTGTTATGAATAGTTTCTCATAATTTCACTAATCGTTAATTTGAGTCGTAAATTAGTGAACTCCTTGGCACGTCGGCTACCTCTTTATGTGATTTCCCCTCAGACATTGCATAAGAACCTAGCCTGATGAACTGTAACATCCAATACTAAAGTCAACATTATAGTCGTGCAAAACGTTGGAGTGCTGCGGCCAGCGCCATGCTGAATGCATCATCACCTCCTATCACGCACGTAAGGCTCAGACACCTGAGTTTCTCGCTACAGTGTTGCACAAGAGTTATTATAAGAGGACGAATAAAAGGACCATCGGCGGCTTAATACTAACAAAAGAAGTTCTCCACATACCACTCCAAGGGGAATTGTGCTCACTTCATAACTATCACCATCCGAAGTCTCACACCAGACTTCAAAATGGTCTAGTAATAGGAATAGGGGGAAAATTGTGAAGAGGGAAAAATCGCACTCAAGCCGATTTTTTCCATCTACTGAAGATGAATGAATAAAGTCCAATTCCGAGCGTGTTGTGTTGAGTGCTTTAAGCGGTCCCATGAGACTGAATAAGCAATCAACTCGAGCACTTAGCCGAGAACAGACACTGCCGAGTGGACAGCAATATGGACAAGTTCACCTTACCATTGGGACCTCAGCTCTTATGAGAACTGACCTAATACTGGATATGAGTGAACAATACCATTAAAATGGCATCATAAGTATAAACTATAAACTCAGAGCATGAGGACCACCGAGGGAGAAGTCTGATCAGGAGTGTAAACTGGTAAGCGTGAACAGCTTCGAATATCATCCTCGGTTGAAGGGGTATCTACCAGGCCTTAACGCGATTTCCTGAAACAGCAAACTCTACCATCATAGAATTGAGGAGACTACAAACCACAGGACATTGCTCAACGACCGACTGTATCATGTATTGGAATGGTAAGTCGTAAATTCACCAGAGCTTATATATCGCCTGTATCCACAGCTATACTCGTGGGGGAAATAACTCGGTCGTACTAAGTCGACCTTAGCGTTAGAAGGAGTTTTCTCTCCCTGGCTAATTCATTCGCGACACGAGCTCTCCTCCAAATGTTACGTAAGATTGCCGACGGAAGCCCCGGGGATTTTACTACATACTGTATGCATCATCAGGAAGATTCCAATACAATATAGTCATCATAGTGTTGGTGGATAGTTCATCTCTATTCTTCGCCAATTCGGCGTCACTAAATTTCCAACTGAGCATTGATCCTCGTCAATGCTCAGTTGAAAATGTGTACGCATAAACATAATTAGAAACAGTAGTGACGCCGAATCGACGTCACGATGCGCACAATATGAAACTCGAACAATAGAGATCAACGATTGACTAACATAGGAATTGACACAATGCTCCTGCTGCTGTTCACAACAACACATACCTAGCTGCAGTGCTCGAGACGCAGCGTCGCCTGCGTGTGAGTATCTCAGGTTCAGGGGAGATGGGTGTAGGCGATCCGTTAGTGCTAGGCCCAGTAGACACAGAGAAAGCGTCAACCGACACAGAGCGGGCTGAACGCAACCAGTAGATGTAAACCGTAAATCGAATCGCACTTACGTTTAGTGGTATTTCCTTGAACAGCAACCGACAGTCTCCGTGGCACTCCACAACTGCTTTGAAGGGCCGCCAGTGCAGCCACGGTTGAACGAGCAGTACTGCTGTTAGATGCTAGCTCAAGTACACGAGACTGGATATGAGTACGGCGAACCACAGCGAAACGATGGGAAAAGGCCGCAACCTGAAATCCATTTTCCAATTTTCTGCTTTTATTACAACTCCTGTTAAGTCGACTACTAACCTTATGAGACTCCTGGCCGTATTGTTGTGCCCATTGAGCTACTTTCATATCATCATCAATATCAACACCATCGTCTTTGGCCCAGGCCATGATGCATCGCTCCGCCTCAGAAAGTGCAGTTGACGGCGATAAGGTTACATATCTAATACACATACAACGATCGACGTCCAAACGTCAGAGTTCAATATGCACTATCTCCACGGTTGTACTGTGTATATTCTAATTGCTGATCGATACTACACCACCCCTTATCTATGCCCTTCACAATGAAGGGCTATGGATGAAGCCAGGCTTGAAATCATACGACTTAGATATACGCTCCACAGTTTCCTATACTCGAACAATAGACGAGATTCAAGCTAAAGCCGAGATAATTCTTGCGCGGAAACAAGCTACTGAACCATGCGATAGAAGCAACACTATCACTATTCCCCAAGGAAGAAGTCCCTAGTAACATCATCATCACGATGAGCCCAAACTTGCTGTACTCACTGCAACAACAGTCTTACCTCCTCCTGAGGGCATAAACAGCCATCCGCCGTTGAAATGACCAATAGATCCTCATCCTCGTCTCAGTAAAAGGCAACACATCCTGGATGACGCCCTTCTTAACAGCTCTATATGGCGTATCCTGCAGCTCTGCAAACTTCAATGCTACCTAAACTTGGTATCTTAACCATGACGCTACTCTTAACGACGTACCCTCTTGTAATCGGGCATGAGCTCATCGACACGTTTTACTATCAATGACTGCAGGGAAAGCTTCTCATCCGCTGATTCTGATTCGTCAATCTAAAGCAGTTACCATCACCATAGCAACAACAGTGATAACATCTTCATCACAGTGAGTTTGATAGACAAATCATAAGACATGGCCTTATTTGGGATTTAGCGAGTGAATCACAATGACAAGTGTGCCGCTGTGGTTTAAAACCCCAGAGCAGTTGATTCATATAACTGTATATCCTCACCGAAGAGTCTTAGGCTAGGACGATATTAAACTACTCAAGACGATAATAACCAACAACAAGTGACGAGACATGATAAACCGTTTGTCCGTAGCAATATTCATCCCTTTCTCCATAAGGCTTGTTATATATGTGACCAACTACCTGTTTTTGCCACTCAATGATTTGCTCGTCCAATCGTTTTATTGTCTGAGTGACCTCACGGTTATCTCGGAATTTGACTTTACAAAACCCGGCCGGTTCAATGATGTTCATCTTAGACGTAGGGTCGGCGAAAACCTGAAAAAATGCTCACACTCAGATTAGAACCCGGGCCATCCCCATCACATAATCCGACCCGACCGCATAACGATTACACCATTACTACCACAATATTATTAGGGGCGATCTGCTTGTCAATGACGACCCAAGAGCCTCCTCTGAGTTCTCCAAATGGTGGAATATAAGTAAGCACGCTAACATCATGAGCTTCACATGCAACCAAAGCATCGACAATACGCGATCCCTCTTTCAGTATTTCCTTATACCTACACAGTAATACAATAACCCCGAGATCACACTGCTGATACTAATCCTACATATCCCGCATACCGCCTGAGAAACCTCTCCAATTAGCCACGATAAGAATTGCCTTCAGCCCCTCTTGAGCAAAGTCTCTGAGAAAACAAGACAATTCGATCGAGTTCCACAGAAACTACAATACTGTTTATCGAAGTTCCACTTGTTTTACATATCACATGGAAAACGCACCACGAGTTTAACACGTTATTCACTGCTCAAATGCAGAGTAGAGTACGACCGGATGAAACTCCATTATATACCATCTTGCGTGGCGGCCACCACTAGCTCCACTGTGATTTCGTTACTGTGCAATATCGATATCCTACGAGTTCACCTGAGAGCCTCATAAGTCTTCCTCGCCGAATCAGGGAACCACACCTGGCCTGCCTCCGACACTGAATTGGGTGGGAACTCGCACTGAGAGGTAGAAGAGTTGAAATAGCTCAATAACGACTTGATGATAATAATACATCGATAGGTTTCCCTTCCTCATCTAGTTGTTTGGTAGTGGTCCTGTTCTCGGACAAGACTACGCCAACAGGGATACCTAGCAAGATTCCATCACATGAACAACTTCAAATATATATCGCTAAATGAGAACTCATTTAACACCATTATAGCACCATGAAGGTCTTTCTACACTTACTCATTTGGTAACATTAAAACGTCAGTTCTCTGTTACGAAGACACAATACCTACCTCCTAAACGTCCTCTACCAACCACAGCAGCCTTGGCAAATCCTGCTCTGAACTCAGTGAATGTACCCACGTCCAAAATACCCGGCTCAAGACCATGCAGAGTCGGCCGGCCAGCACAGAGCCATCGGGGATCGTGATTCATACCAGGCTGAGACGAGATGGTTATCAGGCAACTCTAATCATTTTAAATTCCCGAAAATGCCCCATGCGAGGCCCTGTCGACATTGCTACTATACTGAGCACGGGCAAAGTCAGAAATTCATATGAGCTACAATGCATGCATTTCACAGTCCCAAAAACGACATGATAAATTTGAAAAGTTTCCCATAACTTTTCCACTTACAACATATTTGATTTCCCGTTCAATAGGATCGATATTCTCAAGAGCCTCTTGTTGCATCCCCGCAGTTGTTGCAGTGATGACCAACTCCAAGTATCCAAGAATTCGTTCAAAGCCTTCCTGTTCTGCTTTAACTCTCCAATATACATCACCAGCGCCCGAGAGGTGAGCTGCATCTAGACTTTTACATGCGCCTGAACAAAATAGAATCGCATATGTACATTGGAGGTTCACCCGATCTACGCGAAGTGGTGTAATACTCCATGTGAAAAACGCGATATAATGTGACCCGGAAAAATTACAAAAACACATGCGCGCTTTTCGCTAGTGTTTTTCACGGGTAGAACTCTATTACCTCCTTCAGCGATGCTTGATAAGGACTCAACAGAGTAGGCGCAGTCCGGGGCATCCACCAAAACAACCTGCAAATTTATTATCATCAATTTCACCATCACTCGAGTAGTAACTTACCCGTCTCAACGCCCCACACAGGAGAGCATTAGACCCTCTGGCACCTGTACCGCTTATGAGCGATATCGTAGGTAGACACTTTGCTGCGTTGGAGGCCGCCGCCAGGAAGGGAGCTGAGTTATGCACGCGAGATCATGTGAGCCGTCTCGAGGTGAGTCGGGCACACAGAGGAAACAATAATAATATTTCTACTCAAGTTCAGCGAGAGACGCGTTTCGTAATTTGTGTGGTGGCAGGGAATGAATTTTATAAAGCATTCAAAACCACCACAATAGAATTTTAATGATCAAACTACCATGGGAGAGCCGCTACAAAATTAAACCTGCATTATGTCATCGTCATACTTCGCTTTACTTACCAATAATCCCACTATTCTTGCGAGAACGCTGCGATGCGTTGGTATTAGATCCCATAACCACGTTAACGAAAGGTGTCTTATGCTCCTGAGCCAGCTGCAAAATCTGGCATCTAAGGAAGGCGTTACAATATTCCACTTCAGCGACCGCCAACAACTCACAGGTTCATTTGCCTCGTACGACTGGTGTCTAGTGAGCGAGTTTCTGTTGACATGTAGAAGAAGACGGGTTCGATACTCGTAGGGACTCTCACGGTCACTCGAAAAATTGCAAGACCAGAAAATGAGGACGACGTGTGTTCAACTACAAGAAGCAAGACTGCAGCGAACGACAGCACTGCTGTACTCACACGTATAGGAGCCTTCAGCATACTGTAAACGCTTGGAGGAAACCTCATTAGAAGCCGTTGTGGGAAAACTGAGTTCCTCTATCTGAAAAATTACACCCATGTGCGATGATAGTTAATTTTCTCATAAAATCCAATTTGATCTAGTGTGAAGCAATACACATGGACATAGTCAATAGCGCATATATATTGGTAACAACTCTACGGAAATTCGAAGAATTTCTTTGCCGTTTTTTTGCGCATTCCACTCCTGATCATACATAGAATTCCGCGATGCAGTGGGGAAACTCCTGAGCTGATGAGAGCAAGTATATTCCGATGCAGGTCTATCACGAATTGCTTAAAAATGAGCAGTGTTGTAATATATGTAAAAACCTATACAAATTGCAAAGATATTTTAAAAGTGTTTTGATATTTTCTCCATTGCTCATTTTCTCTCTATTAAGTATATATGTAATATTTCCTCACCTGACCCTAGAAGTTTCCTCGCTAATAGACAGAAACCAACCAGAATTTCCCAGAATTTTCATACTGTCACCAACATATGTTGTTGACCATGTGAATATTTCTCCACACTGAAAGTGACATACACCGTATTGAAGCTCACCATGACGTAGGACTCATTGAAAGGCTTCTCGTCTCTCCTCTGCCACTGTAATGCGACAGCATCCCGTAGCGCCACTAGAGCTCTGTTCACTTCTTCCATTCTACTGTTGCAGCAGCCTATGAATTGGAGACAACCAAAATGAGCAGCAAAGACATTAGGGCGTGCGCTAAAATAAACACTTTAGCGCTCGCCCTAGTCGTTATAGCTCCTAGGCTGGGAGTCCCAGCTGTTGGTTCTATCCTTCAGAAGTTCATTGATCTCCTTTGAGTGTCTCAAACGTCAATCACCTTGAATGCTGTCTGTTAGAGTAGTGGTGATTCTTAAACAGTGGCGTTACATTAACCTCGTTGGCATTACAGTGGTCTGAGCTCACAGTGCCTAGGGCATCCGGTTATCATCGAAATAACACTTCTACTGTGCATAATGCATTGATAGCTTGTTTGGGTCATGTGTGCTTGCTAATGCTCTTGACTCATTTCCCAATGCTATACCTATTACTGAGAGAGTTAGCTGAACGATCGTTGGAGTACGATGTCCAGTGTTACAC
>NW_003211781.1:114509-129154 GCF_000006405.1 Perkinsus marinus ATCC 50983
CAACGATCATAGTCCTATGGTCTGCCGTCATAGTAGTGTTCGCAGCGGTCACTGATCCTACTGCTGCCCGACACGAGTTTCTTAGGAACGGCACCGTTGAGGTCGATACTCGCAGCTAGCCAATCATCGATTCCCCACAACTCAGATATTAGAATACCAAGCACTACCAGGATACGAAGCTAATGATGAAATAGAGATATACTTTGGTGAATATCGGATAGCATGTGAGGACACTAATCGATGGTTTCCTCTCCTTATTTGTCCATCCTCCCATCAGCATGGTTCGTATCGATGGCACCATGGAACATCTATCACGGTGGTCTTCAGTTCAGATGTAGGAGGACCAATTACACGTGAGGGTCTATAGGGCATTCTAATGAGAGTGAGGTGTGGTAGGTATACTATAGATTATAATGCCAAGTTTGATTTCAATATTACACACTTCCTCGTGCCAACCGAACAATACCAAGGCGATGCCGATGAGGACGGCTTCCCAACAGGCATGTCCCTCGAACATTGCATCAAGCTAACCCGGCCAGATTACATGAATGCCTAGGTTCAGAGGTTCTCAAAGCAATTCGAACTCTAGCTGGTGGTGCTCACGAGGATTTGGACAACGAGATTAAGAACATGACGAAATTCGAATATGGTTGGAGTGTTATTAAAGCTCTTAGAATGGCTCTATCGGGTAGTGAGCTATGTCGAGAATCAATGCACAATACGTCAATGACACACCGTTTTCATTCTGACATCGGACTACTCGTAATACGCTCACAGCATTATGAATGAACAGCATATATGCCATTCAGAACAATGTTACGGACTGAGTATCGCGGTCATATGGCATGAGATTGCCCAACTCGTCTACCCACTCCTTTCGCAGGTGATATGATACCCGGCCTCGAGTGGCGTAACTTTGGTATATTGAGACTCAGAGATTTCTGGCCAGATGAGTACACCAACCGCACCAAAGTCGTCTTCACCCTAACTGCTGGTTGATGCAAAAGTTCTCAGGTTGGCGTCATGACCGGTGAGCAGTTTGACGAGCTGAAGCGTTGGTTCGTTGAGGACTGGGCTAGATCCAGAGACACCTTCGATCCTATCACTATCATCAATGCCGATACAGGGGGTCGCATTTGGATGAGCCGTATGTGCCATGATTTGGTCGAATACGGTTTCAAGAGGTTGGCCGAGATGAAAGTAAACACACCTCCAAGTGGAAGCCTTTCAACACTTGCACAATATCCTGTCCCCCACGGGTCAATGCTTGAGAATTTGAGTTTGTCCGCTTTCTTCAAGCAACAGAGTGCAATCAGCCTCAGCGAAATGATCGTTATCTAGGTCCCACTACGGCCGGAAAGACCACTGCTAAGAGACCACATCACAGTGTATATAAAACCCGACTCATTGAAGCCACTAGATGTTCGATCTAATGCGTTCAACCGGAGAGCGGTGGCGCGCTTCATGCGAGTTTACCTCTCATTCATACCCAAGCTCAGAGACCAGTTCATTCATGCCCGTGATCTGCTCAGAAAAGTATTCATATGATGAATTTCGTGGCGCGTGAAGTTTCTCTGCTATAGATTATTGCCATGGACCTCGTGCCAGTGGGCTACCTCATGGGGCAATACTATGAGGCTGAGGTCGTGTCTCCTCTCGTGAACTACTGCTATGTGCCATTGCGTATGCCCCGTACACTGGCGAACGGCACTGTTGTTTTTGGCCAAGTTGATGCCATGAATAACAACCGTTCACTGTGCGCGTTGAAGAACAGCGATGTGGTGAGCAGTATTGGAATATATGCTCGCTTCCCTGAGCTGAGCGTAGGAGTTCCCTCGCTAATTATAGAGCTTTACACACGAATTCGGGTACAAGTGTACATAAATCGATGCGAATTTCCCCAAATTTCCTCAGAATTTTCATATTGTCATCAACACATGTAGTTGACCATGTGCATATTTTCCCACAGTGGCTGTGAGAACCCTTCGAGTTTCACTCGATACCAATGCTGCTGGTCCGTTACTCAGTTCATCTCAGGAGCTCTACAACGTAACTCTCACAGTTGAGGATCGTCTCATCATGCTTGAGAATTATATCGATGCGTTCTTCAATGCCAGCGAGAGAAGACCTCGTTACCGCTGGATATTTGCGTGCGTGTCCGGTACACTCCTAAGCCTCCTATTAACCACTGCCCACCTCCTGAACAGACGTTGTTGATGCCTCTAACATTTCTCATCCATGGTGTTGCTCAATCACCCAGTAATCGTAGTTCTCGATAATCAGGTTGCCTCATGCAGTACAACAAATCAGCATTACCGACTCTCGTTACCACCGCATACTTGCATGACGTGCTCCTGTGAGGGGACTCCCACAACTCGAACCTCTCGGATCTCGTTCACTTGAATGTCCTTGATATGAATGATCATTACTCCAGATTTCAATCCCTCACAATTGCCCACGGGTAGATGTGTTCACGAAGTTTTCGAACTCCCCGGGCATACTTTCTCTATACAAGCCAGGATCATGAGCACGCACGTATTGTTTTCGCGACCAGAGCTCGTTGAAGGTTGATTCACTGCAATGATTCTCACTCGAGTTCTCTGTGTCTGCGTGCCGCTTCTGGAGAGCTCGATGGCCGCTAGAGATCCCATTCGACATGAATTCCTCAAAGAGCGAACCATAGAGGTGCAGCCCAGCTCTCCAGTCTCGGCGTCAACCCTCCGCAGATATTGGAGTACGAGCCATCGCCAGCGTATGAGCCTGACGACACCGTAGATATCTATGTTGGAGAATACAAGATTGCTTGTGAGTACAATACTTTCCATAAACGCATCTTGCACACTGGGAATAATTCAATGATGTTATTTCTCCATCAGCATGGTTCGTATCGATGGCACCATGGAACATCTATCACGGTGGCCTTCAGTTCAGATGTAGGAGGACGAATTACACGTGAGGGTCTATAAGGCATTCTAATGAGAGTGAGGTGTGGTAGGTATACTATAGATTATAATGCCAAGTTTGATTCAAACATAACGCACTTTCTGGTACCCACCGAGAAGTACGAAGGACATCTCGACGATGACGGTTTCCCTACTGGTAGTTGTCATAGCTTCGCAAGATCTTGCATGCACCGGGCTCAGGTCCCGAAGTGATGCAAGCAGTCCGCACTCTGGCTAGCTTGGTGACAAGGGAAACCCCCGACTACAACGAGGACAGCATGAGGAATCTCACCAAATTTGAATTTGGCTGGACGTTCATCAAAGCCCTTAGGATGGCTTTATCAGGCGAGTGCTCTCCTCTAGACCTCGCACGCCTATTGTGTCTTTTCTACAGGGGATATGATTCCTGGTCTGGAATGGCGTAATTTTGGCATATTGCGATTCCGAGATTTCTGGCCCAAAGAGTACAGCACGCGGACGTTGGTGAGTTTTCAGCGGTCACTGTGTTGCCATTTGCTACGCTTAGGTTGGCAACATGACTGGTGGTCAATTTGACACCTTCAAGCGATGGTTCTTGGAAGATTGGGCACGTCCAAGGGATACCTTCGATCCTGTTACTGTGATCAAGGTCGACTCAGGCGAGCGAATATGGATGAGCAGAATGTGTCACGATCTGGTTGAGTACGGTCTCAGACAGTTGGTTGAAATGGGAGTAAGAATGTTCACCGACCCTGCATATCTGAGATCAAGTTCATCAGATCCCACTACGATCAACCAAGTCAGTTTTTCGTGATCATATTCCTGTCTATGTGAACTACATCAAACCACTAGACGTTCGAGGCAACGGTTTTGACCGACGTGCCGTTGTGAGGTTCCTTCGTCTCTATATGTCTTTTATACCACAAATGCGCGAACAGTTCATCCATTCAAGAGATATGCTCAGAAAGGTTGGTCAGCGTGGTGGAGGATTTGTTTCTATTTTACCTCAGGCGCTGGCTATGGGCCTCATTCCGGTTGGATACTTCATGGGTAGCTACTATGAGCTCGACATCGTTCCACCTCTCATCAACTATTGTTACATTCCTCTTAACATGCCTCACCTATTACCGAATGGATCGGCTGTTTTCGGCCCAGTCGACGCGATGAATCCGAATCTCTCACTGTGTGCATTGCCGAATGTTAATGTGGTGAGTCTCCCAGTTACGGCGATATTCTTCAAGAATAATTCTTGGCAATGCTCCCTCAGGAACTGGGCAACGTCACGCTCACGATAGAGGACCGTCTTATTATGCTAGAGAACTATCTGGATCTCCTATTCAATGCTCCTGAGCGACTCCGGCATCCGAAGCATCGTAGCGTTTTTATGATGGTCACAGGAACGATTGTATGCGGCCTCCTCATGATTGTGTACTGGCTGCGAAGTCACAAACCATGACTCGTCATTGATGGCATTCGTTGTATTACATGATCCAATTGTGATCTGCCTCGGCTCCTGGTTTGTGTTTGTGACCTCGTTCGAACAGCAACAGAAGCAATTTCGCTATTCAAACGGATTATCATTTACCAAGATGCAGGATGTACCCTTGGTAAAATCTTGAAGATTAATAATGATTCACTATCGTCATGAGTCATAGGCAAAAAACTTGGATACATCGTAGCGAAAGGATGTTGAGGATGAACTACAGAATGTATTGATCATCACTGCAACTACGACAGACCTTCGCACGGCCCTCGTGTAACGGATCTAGCCACATGCGACCACGCATGCTTGCAATGATAGATTATAAGGGTACTCCGTTCGTCTGTCTATACGGCCTCATGAGAGGATGCACCGAGGTACTAGCACGCAATACGTAGCAGCTTCAGCGAACAACAATCTTTTCTTTCAGATAAGACATGGATCCTTCATGAATTGAGAGCTCGCAGTGTTAACTTGTCCACCCCGACATTTCCTTGTCGCCCGGTGGCCTCATGAATTCGCCGCTCTAAGACGAAGGCTCTCCTGAGCTACCCGAGCCTGTTCATAGGCAGCACGTATTTCGTCAAACTCGCAAACCAAGAAGTCATCATTTCCTGTTGGCTCCCGCGGAGGACCTCGGAGCTCGCTCAAGTTCTGGTCATTGCACCTCTCGGCTCACCCAGGCGCTGACTCTTACTCGCCTCGCGGCTGTCTTTATAGAATGTAGAAGCGCTGGTTCCGAACAGCCTCCGTTATGGGTGTAGGCAATGATGTCAACCTTGAACAGCTCTGCGATGCGCTATGCTTCCTCGCCGCATGCGCAACCCGGGCTGCAGTGGTAGCTCGTGGTTCCGAACCATGAAACCGAGCCAGGATTCTCAACCTCAGGTATGCTGTTAGTCGTCCATTAATTGAGTCGCGATCTTATATAGACCACATAGTGCACGTTCTCCAGTGGAGAATCTCCACCCCTGAAATTACCTGGGGAAGCATGAAGCGAAGCGGAAATGCTGGGAGGTGCAAAGTGCTAGAAGCAGTGTACAACGCTCTGTGCCCTCTAGCTCAGATCCCAGTTGTTGCACTGGGCATCGGTTGTCACTATTAGTAGTTGAATTGTTATTGCATCAATATGTCTACTGTCTTCCTTCGTGTGGGAGAATTGCGGATCTGCTCAACTGTGGAAAACCTGCCATGACGGTGTAGGCGGCATGCTTTGCCCACAGTTTGATGCGTTCTCGCAGATCACGGTTTGTTTCATAGCCCAAGGGAGGGTGCTGTCGTGTTCGACAGCTGGGTGGGATATGTATATATGTGTCTCATCTGCAGAAGCAAAGTTGCAACCGAGAATTTGTTGAACTCAACATAGACGACGGATGGAGTTACTTCATAGACCTCAATGATGATGATATTACTCAACATCATAATACTGGCCGTGGTGACTGAGCTGACTGTGTCAGAAAATCTCATTTGAAAGTCACACACGAATTCGACTACTATGTTGAGCAAAAATATTTGACTAAGTTGAGTATACGCAAGATACCAAAAAAACCCAGATCTTCGGTATCCGCACCGGGCAGGTCTAAAAAAGTCCGTTCAAGTCTATTGTTCACATTACTTCAGTCTACTCGAGTACATAGAAACAAGCCGAGTCCTCGACTACCAGTGAAAATTATTACGAGATGTAAACATCAGGATATACCGCAAAAAATGTCTCACCGAATATCATTAGACAAACGAGCGCCTCCTTCAGAAAAAAACAAACCTTCGAATAACTTAGGATTCTCGGAACCCAGCGCTTATCAAAAAACTCAAACATGTATAGATATCAGCTACTATGGCAGCACTCCCTTGATTTTCGACGACACCGGCAGCTACGGACTCGAGAAGGGCTTGGTGCATCACGCCAGGGGCTTGACAAGCGTTTGGAGTGGTGATGTCCGAGCTGGAATGACTCCTAGGAGTTACAGGGGACAGAGAGGGATGGGATAGAGGCAACCCATTTTGCAAAGGGCTATGAATTTTTAAAGGCTCAAGCGATTCGATACGAAGGCCACGAGTGTTGTTGTTGTTGACAGCTCTGAGAAGTGAGCGGGAAGGTTTTTTGTTGTTCTTATAGACATCACCATGATAGAGAGAGAGCACATAATCGTTATTGGGATCAATCCGATTGGAACCCGCCAGTCTAATGCCGGAGACAACCTCCCCCTGAGAGTGGGCATTGCGACAACCATCACCCAAGTTGCAACCGTGAGCACTGCAGAGGTACTTGCAGAGTCTTTTAATTACGGGCATCGGGGACTTCTCAAGTTCCTTCTCATCATGGGCAAAAGGACAACGACCACGACCACGACAATATCCGGCTTTAGAAGGGCATAGATAAGACTTAGGACGGGCTAATTGATAGGGGGAATGCGCAAAGGGGCACAGGTCGCCGTCCAGACACCCTTGACCGCCCGTGACATTGTACACGCAGAATCGAGAACGAAACTGAGGAAAGATATGAATAATGGAGAAGCTCATGAGATACTTACCTATGTATAGGGTGGCTTGTAGCAGTAGCAGATTCAGCCCCGAGTGGAGGTGAGCTAAGCAGTCCTGGGGGAGTCAAGGGGGCGGTACTAGCGGACGGCAGAGGGGTGAAATCGAAATGATTCATTAAAATGACAAAAACACTTTTGTCCATGCAGACGCCGTCCTCTGTAGGTGGATACCAGAGCGGCAAGGAGACATTCTCACACGAGGGCTCAGGGATAAGGACGTTCGATACTGAACTCATATCGCTGTTCTGAGAACAGTGTTCTCGGTAGGCGACTTGAGCCAAGTCAAAACATAAACTAGTCTTCAAAGCATTGGGGCCCGCGTGTCAAGTTAATGTCACGAAGATTTGAACATAGAGGAAATGCAAGTGAAAATGAGAGAGAGAAGTGCTGGTTGAACGCCATTCTATGTGCATACGTACGACGCGCCGCACTCGTCATAGAACGCGTATGGGCGATTCACACAGGTTTGGTGATGATGATGATGCGATATGAATCATATCGCATCATCATATCATATGATACGGCTGCATCACATACACAGTACTAGCTGTTGGCCCAAGTTATGAATTGAAACTCGTGATTATCTATCATGCTGATTGAATCAAGTTGATTCTGTCTGGTCCATAGTTCACCCGAGCGGGTCGATCAGGAGTCATATGCGCATGATGATGGAAGGATCAGATTTTTGAGAAAAATCATCCGTCCATTGATTCTCATTAGTGCTATCAAGTCACTGATTCCGGATCATTACTGAAGTGGTCAAGCTCTGCACTAATGTTTGTACCATGAAACCTTCTAGTCCAACTACAGTGTGGTGTAGTATTTATACCAACTGTACAGGCATTCAACGCTGAGGACAGCTATGGGTAGTCTATGAGTACTGTGTATGATGCTGTACGCATAATTGCTGACTGGTGCTATCGATGATATTAATGAGTGCTATTATTTGGTGACTTAATGTCACATGATTCTCGAGTAATTGACCTCACTCAGTCCATGCTACTGATGTGAATCACTGCATCATCTTCAAATGCAGATACGTACTCAGACTCAAGAACTATGCCAAGTTTCCACCAAAGATACACTGATTCCGTTACGGGGGTATTGCCCACCGGCACTGTGCCGGCGGCACATGGAGGTGATGCCGATGCGGGAACCAAAGTCAAGAGCACTTTCAACTTCGCATTATCCATAAACGCCTATCGTACTGATAATTTCCAATAGTCACCTTGCCTCATGGAGCAGCCTTTATCCTCAAAATGTAGCACATTCATGTGACAGCGATATTGATACCCATGTTGTGCAACTTGACACTTGTAGCCGACGTGACGTGAAAGAAAGGATCCTTTTTGAGCGGTTGGCCTGGCTTTAGCTACAGGAAAATCGATCAATTCACGTGTGCAGGCAAACTTGCACACATCCTTGTGCCGCACACAAGTTGTGCGTCACCTTCACGCACAAATCACAGCAACCTGACGATGCGGTCATCTTTCCCAGATGACTCAGCGAAAGAAAATTGATTTGAGACAGAAATAGCTGATGATAGTATCAGATAACCATGCCATCCATGGATGTAAAAAGCATGCATAGAGAGCATGTGGAGACATTGTCTTCGAGACAATGATGAACAAGATACTCGTGACACGATGCAGCGAGGCTAGCAAAATGGGAAATCTGAGGCCCGAACACTTAGGGTCGCAGATCACCAATTTTCGAGAAACGCGCAGTGTTGTATATATCTCAACTGAAACACAGAGAGAAGAATTATAGGCCAAATAAGTCCCCGAATGAGTCAAGGATCGAACGCACGATCTTGAACATTTCTACTCCTGATCGCGATCATACTCAGCTCTGACTAATACTCAAACGTGCGCTGATGCTGGGTCGTTCTTGCGAGAAACGCACTGACTGAGATTCGAACCTGGAGTCTGTCCTTACACCAAATATAGATGGGCAGCGTAACGTTTTCTTACGGTTTACGTTACAGTGTGCGTAACGTAAGTAGTTTACGGTTACGGAAAAGCCTTACGACTTTACGGTTGGTGTTGAACTGCTATTTTGGAGTTGTGGCGGAAACATTCGCTGAAATGCACTCCACGATAGCTCAAATAGTTCTTAAACTCATTTCTTATGGCTCGGATTCAACCGAACCGCTGAGAGAGTAACATTTGGTTTCGCATTTACCACGCGTCTCCTTTGCAAATTTCACCCGTCATACTCCCAGGCTGGCCCGGAACTGCCAAGCCGGCTTTGCCTACCGATGCGCATTCACCCGAAATAGATTTAGGCGACTTGAATGACCAATCCTCGTTTCGTCCTCTGCATCTCCGTAAGACCCGTTACGGTGCCGTAACTTTACGATACGGGGCTTGAATGGTAACCGTAAAAGTGAGCCGTAACGGTCCGTAACGTGATTCTGCCCATCTATAGCACCAAATCACCGCCGGTGACATACCGACGTGCGCCGCGCTGCGCACCCGCGCATATATTCTGCTCGCCAATGCGTTGTTGAGCTAAACCCGTCGAGTTCGACAAGGCTAAGTTTGGCCAGAAACCATTGCCTGGTTTGTTCATCCGAGAATACACCTCGACCCAATCATCGAATCACGACGTAATGGATTAGTTGCTGCTCCCCTTTGCGAGTATGCGTGCGGTATGGTGTGAGTGTGCGCGCATTCGCACGCAAGCGTAACCACGATTGCTCGGGTGGATTTTTTCCCTTCGTATTGAGGAGAGTAGTAACGATGATTCGTCAGTTCGTTCTTACCTGTAAACTTGTCTACCGTGTTGGTAAATTCTTAATACGATTACCATGTGGCGGCCCCACAGCGGAGCCGTGACGGTCAGGGTGACGCGGATGACGTCAGATCATCCGACTCGGATGCCTTCCATGGCTCACTTGCGTCAAAATGACCAGACATCAGCGGGAGAGATGCGATTGAAACATACACTGAGACCTCGAGCCACGATGGCTACGAACCTAAGGGCTCTAGTATCCAAGATGAATAGCCCGGAATGTATCCTATGCTCATACTCGAGTCTGCTTTCTTCATTCCTTGTAAATGCGTGCATTGCCAGTGCACGCATGTATAAAAGGAAGCCTTCGCTGCTACACCGGCTTGGTATGAACAGCGCCTTCTCTTCCTAGCGTTCACTCTCAAACGACTCTTATGATATCCGGTTAGTCCATTTTGCAGGATTCGATAGACCTTATAGCATCCTCATTTCCCTAATCATGAACATCCTCTCAACTTGGTTGCTTGCTACTCAACTTGTGGCCATTTTCGCGATTTGCAGCTTGGAAACTGATGCAGCAACCCACCTACGCCAAGCGGTGCCGTCTTCAACGGGGCCATCCCAGAGCACTGCTTCACCGGGGCCTTGTCCGCCTCTTGATGGTATTTTCGTCAAGAAGAGTGGACCGCCTAAGCTATCTGGTAACTTCAACTTCACCTCCACCAATTTTGACATGAATCTGAGCTATGCTGGGACGCCATACACGGTTGAGAATATTCCCTACACCATGATCGACGAGATCGCGGCAGAGCAGGGATGTTGGGTCCATGTTGATCTGTCTGTGATCTATAAGATGCCAAAGAAAGTGCGGGAGGATGTGGGAGTTGCACTAATCTTCTTCTACAAAAACTTGCTGTACCTCCCCACAAAGTTCGGCGGCCCCAAGTCTTTAGCCCGAGCAACATTCACCAGACAGGAGGCCTTGTAGGCGGCCTTAGTTCCGATAACGAGATGGAATTTCAACTGGAACTACCGATGATATTTTTTGGGGAACATTATCCGGGTTTTCCGAGAACAGGAGTTGAAGCCAGTCATTATTTCAAAGCTATTGAGTACTTCGTGGAAGTTGTTGTGTGGGAGTGAATTCATCGACGGCAAGGGTCTAGTTAATGATATTATCATCCCAGCCAGAAGCTCATCCTTGGCATATCATCATCAGGGTGAATAGGGGTGATCTAGGTGGTAAGTCTTACCAGGTAAGACCTGCGAGAAGGAGTGCAGAAATACTCGCTGTTCACGTCTGTCGATGCTCCGTAGCTCCTTACGCATAATACTCTCCAGCAGAATGCTCAACTCGGCATAGTACAAGCGTACTAATCAAGCTCCGTGGCCAAAAACTCTCGTAGTCAGGATTCATCAAGTAATCGACACTAAAGACTAATGGAGTGCGCTCGGAGGAACATTCCTGTCTCGGGTGAGGAATAATACCCTTGTTACGTACAGCAAGGTCGATGTGAAAAATCTTTCCTCTATCACATGGCCCTAGCATTTATTTAGGGACGTTTACCCCGAGAAGTGACCTCCGATACGCTATTCTGCCGATGTTACTGAGAAGCAAATCAAGAGAGTGCTCTCGAACTTCTAACATGGACACGAAACCTTGTTGTGTATGATGACATTGTATACGACGATTAATGTATTGCTCGCATTTTATATATTTGAGCCATCATCGCTCGCCAAGATATCCGCATGAGTATCCGAAACCGTCGACCCTAATGGTCGATTCGGTTGTATTAATTAGACTCCTTCAATCCGGTCCTCTCTGAGGTTGCGTTGTCAACTACGGATCTAACACCTAGAACACATGGTCCTAGCACCCTAGTTGGGCTTGTCCTAACGGTTTGCGACGATAAAGCGCCATGGAGAACGATGACGCTAGGACATATGGGAAAGAGGTGTGCACCCTAGGATATTCTGCCAGCCCTTTTTACGGGTTTTTGAATCAAAAATTTTGATCACTAAACTCGACAGAACATCTTTTGCAGCGCGTTCACGAAAACGCCAAGGAAACCAATTGATATACCAAGATAAGGGCTTTCGAATGGTATGGGTCTGAGGTCGAATAAAATGTTACAGGGGGTGGGCCCTTGATAAATTGACACCCTGTAGAACTCGTGACTGATGCCACTAATAACATTCCGACCGGCATAATGCATCGTTCGCATCCTGGAGATGACCGAACTGTAGTTTGCTAGTACATGCCTTTCATTACATGATGCATTCAGAAAGTCGATATTGCGAGCCGAGCTGCTCATTCCACTGATTCGGACTCTGTCGAATTGCTCGAACGTTCGGAAACTCACTCGGATAGCTCGATAGAAACTCTGTGCTGCAGAGCTCGAGCCCTTCAAACTCAATGAACGCATGGCAACGAGTTTATTCTTCACGCATCCAACCGTTAGTCGGTTGACGATCGTTGGATCGCACGGCACCCAGCAAAGATCCCCTGTGCGGCCGCCAAAGTTCAACTCGAGCGGATCCTCTTATTCCGATATACATACAGCGTCTGTCCCTGACTTATCCCCAGCCGTGATGATCCAAACGAGCCAGCTCAAACGAGTTGATCATCAACAAGCCTAGATGGTATTATCTCAAGGACCAAACATGACTCTTTTCCAGTGAAGAGGTTGTGTAATCTACCTCACCATCGGAATGCATGAGCGAACAACCGATTATGGCTCTGAACACCAAGCCTTCAGTCTGAGGAAGAGATGTTGGGAGCTGTTTCAAATACCCTATGTGGATAGCGAAGAGGTAAGGGATGACCTTAGAGCAGTAAGCATTAAGATAATGATCACATCCCCACCGCGTTTTAACAAACTAAAATAAACTCAAGTATCAAGACTATTCTTCTCTAGCATAGCAATCTGCAACGATGGGAGCACGGATGGTAAGCAGCACTCTTAAATCGTATGAACAACAGTGTCTCGTCAGTATTGGGTTTGTGGTGTTTATGAGAAGGATAATAATTCTAAAAAAGTACCAGGTAAAAGTACCAAAAAATATACCGGCAGTGGTTCGAAACTGAACACTATCTTACAGCACGCATAGACCCTTGCCGACTATGAACGCTTGATCAAAGCTGAGCTCTGGAGAGAGGCCCTCATGCGAAGGCCAAGTGTTTGTCGGCAGTAGACCTTTTGGACATGCCTCCCGTATCCTCGATTGACCGCCGCTCTTGAGTCTGATAATAAGGAGCATACAAGGCATTGTTTTGCAGCTGATTCGTTATGAACTCAATACTTACCTTCCCAGTACGTGGGTCGTATCGCTTCTCTGTCACTGACCTCTGAATCCTACCGTCTGGGTGGCGTATTTGCTGCAAGGAAAATCATGTTGAAGGGGCCAACATAAGGCTATACCTTCTCAGTGATAGTCACTGTATGGCCGTTGACAGTACGAGTGCTGGTGGACGTACCTTATTAATACCATCATGGTTGCTCCCACATGAGTGTCGTCGACTTACTCTGACTCATCCCGGAGCTCATATCCCCACCAGCACTCCCAGTAGATGATCGAGCGAAGCCACCAGAACTGACACTACTGCTAAAGTTAGCAAAGTTGGTTCTCCTCGATGAACTCTGACCGGTGAATCCTTGGGTAAAGAAAGGATCATCAAAGGCGGACACTAAAGCACATGGACATTCCTTATAGACTCCTAAGGTCGCTTTGAGCCTACTTCCCATCCAAGCTCCCCCGCCTCTACTCGATGATGAGCTCATCGCTCGTAGTAAGTTACCATTGACCAGATCATCAAACTGCTGCCAGGGATCGTGACTCCCAAAAAACTGTTCAAAGACCGAGAAAGCGTCGTTCATATCGTAATGATGGTATCCTGAAGACTCATCACTACAATAGGCCATAAACAGGACACGGACCTCCAGCTGTGTGTGATGCACCAGAGGAGCTATTGCCTCTCTCTAGACCACTCCTCCCATATGTATCATATATCCGCTTCTTCTGAGGATCACTGAGGACCCCATAGGCCTCGGCTACCTACATAGATAAGTGAACTGTTACTATCTTCACCTGCCAGTATACCTCCTTGAACATCTTCTCAGCCGTCTCACGGTTATCAGGATTCTTATCAGGATGCCACTTCAACGCTAAGTAACATCAACACACTATCCCCTTCAAAGGGCCCAACGGTATTACCTTGCTTCTTGTAAGCCTTCTTTATCTCGTTGGGTGAAGAACTTCTCGGCACATGTAGAATACCGTAGTAATAGGTGTGGTGAGAAGGCATTAGCAATTGTACAAGAATTGTATACCCCTAGAAACTGCTATTATCACCGCAAAGCGTACCACCCGGCCATATAGACACATGCCCACCACGCTGGACACATGAAACGACAAGACTCCTCAAGCTCAGGTCCAAATGAACAAGGATAGCAACCTAAACTCAAAACGAGCAGCAAGATGGGTAGAATGATGACAGTACAAAGGAACAAAGCACACCGGGTAAATAATGTGGATAGGTTCAAGTCGGAAACTTCGGATTGATTACCATGACGGCCACAAGGATAGCCCCTAGAGAGATTGTTGTTGTATTCAGCCTCGCTGTATGGCAAGCACAGAACGTCTTACGACGCCAGTGTGCCCTCGAGTGCAAGTATCGTTCCACCGGCTGAAAATTAGTGTCTAATTATAAAACCTACCAGAGCCGAGATCCCTGCAGTATGTAGAGGACTGCTACAGGAGCAGTGAGGTGGTATGGAGAATGTTACACATAGACGTATTAGCACACTATCTCATCGCGATAACGTTTGGGGTGATAATAATAGGCAGTTGATTTAGCCACTTCTTGGTCACCGCATAGAAGGAGGTCCTTGAGTGGTATTAGACTCGATCTCCACTTGGTCACCTCCCCCGAATTCTCTTCAATTTCCTCAACTGAGTAGTCACTGA
>NW_003211781.1:129254-132848 GCF_000006405.1 Perkinsus marinus ATCC 50983
CAAAACGTACCATCTCTGCTTCTGCCGTACCGTTTTAATGTACCGACACCGGGCCTCAGTGGTATCGCATGAGTCTAGTCGATAGCCGGTGGGCCGAGGAACTACGTTTTTACTGAGAGCATCAGGGACCTCCTTAGACATGTCCATGCAGGTTTTCAATACTTGCCAATCGCTACACCAGAGCATGTCACTGACATAGGAGCATACGACTATAGTGGTGAGAGGCCAGTGCATACTGTATAAACGCTGATCCTATGGCCTGTACAATATCCTTATGAACATGCTTTCTGGCACCATCACGAGTGAATAGACGATACTTCAACCAGTACTGCCGACGATCGATAGAGCCGAACCTTGCAGCAGCGTGACATAACTCCTTGTGTACCTGTAGGACTATGAGGACCCTCCAAAGGGTGATTAAGACTACTGTTAACTTAATTGCAGTCCCAGAGGATTTGCGAAATGTAGCTCCTACGAAATCGTCGAAGAGTTGATCCTCAGTCAATGTAGTGGACGCCACTCTAGCCAGACAGAACCTACCGCATGCCATCTCTAGCCAAGCATAGCCCACGATACACTACGGAGCAGTCCTAGCAGCATCGGTGGTGAGGAGCTCCGGCCTTAGAAATACCTTCCAATAACAGTAACCAATCGACAGTCGTGGTTGATTGCCACCTTAGCTGACTCGGCGTCCACTGTATCCATCCTTGATAGTAGTTTCAAGTCAACTTCCATCAAGGCGAGGGTATCATCATCGTCTTGCCGCTTTTGCTTATCATCTACCACAGGGTTGTCACTGAGTGATGAGAGATTGTCCTCAATCCCTGAGAGATAGTAAAGACTGAGCACAGCCACTCGATGGGATGAGCTCACTGTTGACGAAGTAAGACGGGCATACTGTTCGAAATGAGGATAGCACATGGTGATGCCTGTTCAGATCGTTAACGTGGATCCGATGATAGGAGTCCCACTTGGTACGGTAACTAAGGCTCTTCCTATTCTCTCTTTCTAAGCTGAACTCTTTTCCCACCATCCGATCAATCACCTAGCAATCGAACAACATGATGATGATGATGATGCCCCGCTCAAGTGCTTACAGCAACTTCAGCATCCGTCCACCAGCTCATATCCAAGTCCTCCTTAGGATAAGGACCACCACTGAAGCCTCTATAGCATCGAGGTGGTTTCAGCATCTACGGAGGTTCCTATAGGAGCCATACAAGAGGGCAGCAGCAGCAGCAGTCTTACCTCCTCTCTCTCCTTACTACTATCATCAGTGGTATCAGGAATTCTGAGATGATGATGATGATGATGATGATGATGATGTTGCGAGAGATTGGTATGAATTACGATACTTTGTAAAGATGGATGGCAACCTTTTCCGCGCTAGACGGTAAATGCCGTCATTGTCTGTAAGGAGGGTAGGCCGAGCAGCGACTACCTTCTCCAAGCACTGCTCCTTATCCTTTGACCAAGGCCGTGCAGTGAGGAACTATCGATGACTGTTAGCACTTGAGCACCCACATTATAGGCCCACTTCCACCAGGTCCGTCTGTATTTCGATGAGCATGTCTATGGTCCCGACTGGGTGCCGAGGTAGCTGGAAGGTATACTTTTCAGTGTTCGCTATGATATCATCCACGATAGGACGTATGATGGGCAATTTCAAACCCTCCCCTCTGCTACCATATCGTCCTACTAGACTGAATATCTAATTAGACACTTGTACAATAAGGAGCCCAATAGCTTTAGCATAATACGGCTCTCAGATCCTGTATGAGATCCTTGGTAAGGTGATCCTTCCGCTGGAGGATGTCCTCTAGGAAGGCACTCAGATGCTGTAGGATGTGCTCTACAGTTGCCTTGCGTATACCAGGGATGTTCATAAGGAAACCATCGTTGATACTAAAGTGCACGATACTACTCCAGCTAGAGGTTACTCCCACACTCCTACACCGATCTGTTGGTGTTGTCGTTCTTGAGTAGCCGATCGAAGGCCTCCATCACCTCCTTCTCCCAAACCTTATAAAGCTCGCTCTCCATCGGAGCATTCCTTATTATGTTCTCTATAAGATCCTTCCCTTGGTCTACTATTGCTGAGAGAGACAACTACACTACACACAAGGCCTGGAGCCTCACATGATCCCTTCAGTTGCTCTTTGGAACGATTCAAGCTGGCAACAAGCGCATCGATGGCCTCCACTACAGCATGGGGGTCGTTACTCTTCGGCCCACACAATGGAGGCATGGGCAGATAACACAATGTTCCCATCACATTCTGCACACCATGTTGTGATGATGATGCACACCAACTATCCGGCAACAAGCATTCACTTACACCTCTCACAGGGTTTTGTTCATTGGCAATCTCCTTCACAGTTCTACCCAATACTTGTGAAAGTCGATGCTCCTCCTTATCGTAATGTAGAGCTTGCATTAGTCTAGTGCTGTAAGCCCAGGATCCTGCAGCATCACTTATCCACGATGACAATATACTACCCACTTTTAGAAGAATCGCTGCTCTTTAGCCGATCGGCAAGGATCGTATCGGCCTCAGTGGCGGGCATATATTCGACATAAGACCAACGACGATCATCATTGGTGAACTGCTTGCTATCAGAAAAGTACCTCATAAGGAGCCATGCCCAACCATAAGGAATCATCTGTCCTATTGTTATCCAGGTGAGTGACCGACAGAACCGCCAAGGAGTAGTCGTAAAACGAGTCCATTGCGATTAGATAGAGCTTACTTGAAACACTGAATAGCCACTTGCCCCAGAAGCTCCAACCTGCCTTTCAAAGCTATACAGACATCCAATGTAGGGATGCGGGCCAGAGGGATGTTACTGCTCACTGCCTTGCGCCACATGAATGCTATAATATCATATCGTAACTGATAATCACACTCATGGGGGCATATAGGTGATCTACTACATCATTTTCGGGCAGTCTTCTAATGAGGGTATGCATGTACTCCATAGACACCACGTCGACTAGCAGGTCGAAGGCCTCTTCCTTGCCTAAGTCCCTTACAAGAGCTTCTACCGGCCAATCACGGGCTGCCGTCAATCACCGGCCAATCCGTCCATTGATTCTCATTAGTGCTATCAAGTCACTGATTCCGGATCATTACTGAAGTGGTCAAGCTCTGCACTAATGTTTGTACCATGAAACCTTCTAGTCCAACTACAGTGTGGTGTAGTATTTATACCAACTGTACAGGCATTCAACGCTGAGGACAGCTATGGGTAGTCTATCAGTACTGTGTATGATGCTGTACGCATAATTGCTGACTGGTGCTATCGATGATATTAATGAGTGCTATTATTTGGTGACTTAATGTCACATGATTCTCGAGTAATTGACCTCACTCAGTCCATGCTACTGATGTGAATCACTGCATCATCTTCAAATGCAGATACGTACTCAGACTCAAGAACTATGCCAAGTTTCCACCAAAGATACACTGATTCCGTTACGGGGTATTGCCCACCGGCACTGTGCCGGCGGCACATGAAGTGATGCCGATGCGGGACCAAAGTCAAGAGCACTTTCACTTCGCATTATCATAAAACGCCTATCGTACTGATAATT
>NW_003211781.1:132948-136286 GCF_000006405.1 Perkinsus marinus ATCC 50983
TAGTCTAGTGCTGTAAGCCCAGGATCCTGCAGCATCACTTATCCACGATGACAATATACTACCCACTTTTAGAAGAATCGCTGCTCTTTAGCCGATCGGCAAGGATCGTATCGGCCTCAGTGGCGGGCATGTATTCGACATAAGACCAACGACGATCATCATTGGTGAACTGCTTGCTATCAGAAAAGTACCTCATAAGGAGCCATACCCCACCACAAGGAATCATCTGTCCTATTGTTATCCAGGTGAGTGACCGACAGAACCGCCAAGGAGTAGTCGTAAAACGAGTCCATTGCGATTAGATAGAGCTTACTTGAAACACTGAATAGCCACTTGCCCCAGAAGCTCCAACCTGCCTTTCAAAGCTATACAGACATCCAATGTAGGGATGCGGGCCAGAGGGATGTTACTGCTCACTGCCTTGCGCCACATGAATGCTATAATATCATATCGTAACTGATAATCACACTCATGGGGGCATATAGGTGATCTACTACATCATTATCGGGCAGTCTTCTAGTAAGGGTATGCATGTACTCCATAGACACCACGTCGGCTAGCAGGTCGAAGGCCTCTTCCTTGCCTAAGTCCCTTACAAGAGCTTCTACCGGCCAATCACGGGCTGCCCAACTGGCTATGTTCCCTGCAAGGGGGAGGGGTAGAGTAGTAGCATAGGGAGGTGATGGTACATGGATCATCCTTGTACGACAACTGCCGTCGCTTGCTCTTTACTCTCAGCCATTCTACAGCCTCCTTAGAGTGACCATATTCCATCAACAATACCAGGATCTATACTCGACAATACCGAACACGCTATCACTAATGGCGAATCAAGTGACATGGAACTATCCACTACTAGACACTACGAAGCAGATTACAGCTTTTACTCACCGGCATAATCCCACGATCGAGAATCCAGTACATATTAGTCTTCCCTGTATCAAGGATAGCATCCATGTAGGCAGTCAGCAGTGATACAGCGTTAGGCTCGATGTTGATACGATGCCGAATGAAGCATGCAACTTCAGCAGCATACCCTACTGCTAGTGTCTCTCCCGAGCTGAGCAATAGAGGCTACCATAGACAGGGCACTAGTGTTATAGGTACTACTATGATGTGGTGATGAAGTCGAACATGGCCTGTGGATACCTCAAGATTAGCTTGCGAGCTGTTGGTCCAGGACGGGGGACTATCAGCGGCAGAAGGCGGCGTACGACAGATTGTGAACCTAAGGAGTATGTGGCCAATTAGCAATAAGTAATTATCTCACAGACCGGTAGCAGTTGTGTTGCTAGGTGTGGGCCATAGCAAGCAAAGATATCATCCACTAGAGTGTCCGCTAGGTCCTAGGCGAATGAGAGTGGAAGCATCCCGGAGGTTATCCTTGTTGTATGCCTCCTATTCACCTGCATATTATCATTGACTATGATATTGAGGACAGCCTTCTTGAGATGAGGAGCTTGCTTGAATAAGAGACCTTTGCTGACCTCATACAACCTCTCTCTATCACCTGGCCCACTATTAAGATGTAATAGTAGTATGAAGATAGTACCACTAGCATGAAGGTCTTGAACTAGAGTCTCTGCTGCCTTGATACGAACCTTAGTTGATGGAGTGAGTGAGACGATGGTCTCTAGTGTATCGACATCTTGAAGGACTGTTGCCAGGAAGAGGGCTATACCTAGTACATCAATACCAGTAAATGTGCATCGATCATCCGACTTTGTCTCCGCGGACTGACTCAGCTGAGGCCGATCGGAAACCATACGAATCTCGCATTTGTAGGCGCAGCACGCTGATCTGTAATTCTCGACAGACATGTACGGTTGAATTAATCATATCCCATTTTACATGACGATCTCGAATGGATGTAAATACCAAGATGATTAGGCAGTGTATCAGAGGCCTATGTTCTTACTATGAGCCCAGTTAGCCTTAGATATGTCGCTAGTTCCTTCACTGATGAGCTCATCAATAAGCTCATCCACTTTCTCCCGTGAGTGAGAGACTGCTAAACCACGGAGATACTTCTGCCTCTCGTAGACAGACCCCCGCGAGCTGAGTTGTGACTGTACTTCTGCGAAATCCTTGGGTGTTACCGCTACTGCCATCACCAGACGCAAACTGTGGTAACAACTCACAGTTAGCGTAGACCTACCAATAGACTCTCAAATGGCGAGTTCTATCTCTCTACTCTCACGTGCATCTTCGACTTCAACACATCAACCCATAACTTCCACACAAAACATTTTGACAACAACAACATCACTTTAAGCATGCCTTATCACATCAACAGCAAGAATGACTCCATACACACGATCAACTGCTCCCATGAGCGTGCAACTACAACTTGTGCATTTCGTATCTCTGATCAACCAAATCGTAAGCATAAGCCACCCCTAGATCCCTGCAGCGACGGATGGACGCTGCACCCAATGAGGTACAGCCCTCGGGGTAACCCGCATGGAATTCGTCCTCGAGTTCGACAGTGAACCTTAACATGATTATGCGCATATGCATGATAGATGAATGACCTACGTGGAGGTCTTTGCGGCATCGAGTGCATGCTTGGGCTCTTTGAGGAATAATTTCTCGGCGTAGGTGAGGAGCCTACCACTGGAATCCTCAGCATAGTGAACAACACAGGTTATCTCATCAGATTTCCCAGGTAGTGGGCATCCAAAAGCCTATCAAACGAACAACACTGTGGCGAACTCCAATACTATAATCATTTACTCTCCCAGAAGCCTTGGCATCCGCCATTTCTATGTTGAGTTCGTGCAGTCCTAGGTGGAAATGACCCAATAGCGTCGAACATATTTTCTTCTCGTTCGCTTCTTTCAGCAAATCTACCACTTCCTTAGTGAGCATCACACTTCTCAGGAGAGTATGCCTAAACAAACGCCTATCACCATGGGTAGTCGCAACCATTGCAATGCAACATGCAGTATGACGAGTTAATCAAGATCCACCGATAACGCACTCGCTTCCTCGCTGATAACCCTTAGCCTTGTAAAAGATAGAACTGTCATGGACGCCCTTGTCGTGTAAGATTAGCTGAGTCCCGATCTTAGACTCGCTGATGTCACATGCGATCTCCTAAGAACAATATCACTTCATAAAATAACCATTACTGCAACCATAGTACCCTGTGAGGATCCGAAGACAAACGGCTCTTCCTCTAAAGATAACAAAGCAGTGTATTTAGGTCGGCGCCAGCTACTATAATTCCTACTACTACTACACAATAAGGATTCACCGAGATTCGTCGTGAACCGTTGAAACTGGAGGATACGACAGACCACACCCCCCGAGGTTTTGTGTGTAGAGATCAGCAA
>NW_003211781.1:136386-141114 GCF_000006405.1 Perkinsus marinus ATCC 50983
GCACTCCCAGTAGATGATCGAGCGAAGCCACCAGAACTGACACTACTGCTAAAGTTAGCAAAGTTGGTTCTCCTCGATGAACTCTGACCGGTGAATCCTTGGGTAAAGAAAGGATCATCAAAGGCGGACACTAAAGCACATGGACATTCCTTATAGACTCCTAAGGTCGCTTTGAGCCTACTTCCCATCCAAGCTCCCCCGCCTCTACTCGATGATGAGCTCATCGCTCGTAGTAAGTTACCATTGACCAGATCATCAAACTGCTGCCAGGGATCGTGACTCCCAAAAAACTGTTCAAAGACCGAGAAAGCGTCGTTCATATCGTAATGATGGTATCCTGAAGACTCATCACTACAATAGGCCATAAACAGGACACGGACCTCCAGCTGTGTGTGATGCACCAGAGGAGCTATTGCCTCTCTCTAGACCACTCCTCCCATATGTATCATATATCCGCTTCTTCTGAGGATCACTGAGGACCCCATAGGCCTCGGCTACCTACATAGATAAGTGAACTGTTACTATCTTCACCTGCCAGTATACCTCCTTGAACATCTTCTCAGCCGTCTCACGGTTATCAGGATTCTTATCAGGATGCCACTTCAACGCTAAGTAACATCAACACACTATCCCCTTCAAAGGGCCCAACGGTATTACCTTGCTTCTTGTAAGCCTTCTTTATCTCGTTGGGTGAAGAACTACTCGGCACATGCAGAATATCGTAGTAATAGGTATGGTCAGAAGGCATTAGCAATTGTACAAGAATTGTATACCCCTATCAACTGCTATTATCACCGCAAAGCGTACCACCCGCCTTATAGGAAAATGCCCATCACCCTGGACACATGAAACGACAAGACTCCCTGTATCAACCTCAGGTCTAAATCAACAAGAATAGCAACCTGAATTGAAAACGATGGACAAGATGGGTGAAATGATGGCAATACGAAGAAATATAACACACCGGGCAAATCATGTTGGATAGGTTCAAGTCGAAAACTTCAAGTTGATTACCATGACGGCCGCAAGAATAGTCTTCAAAGAGATTGTTGTTGTATTCAGCCTCGCTGTCTGGCAAGCAGAGAACGTCTTACGACGCCAATGTGCCCTCGAGTGCAAGTATCGTCCCACCGGCTGAAAATTAGTGTCTAATTATAAAACCTGCCAGAGCCGAGATCCCTGCAATATGTAGAGGACTGCTACAGGAGCAATGAGGTGGTATGGATAACGTTACACATAGACGTATTAGCACACTATCTCATCGCGATAACGTTTGGGGTGATAATAATAGGCAGTTGATTTAGCCACTTCTTGGTCACCGCATAGAAGGAGGTCCTTGAGTGGTACTAGACTCGATCTCCACTTGGTCACCTCCCCCGAATTATCTTCAATTTCCTCAACTGATTAGTCACTGATGGATGCCCATTAGAAACGAGAATACATAAACTTAACTCTGAACATATCTGTGTTAAAAACAAATGAATAGCGCACAGTACTTCACAACAACATCCTCAAGTGAGTAACAGCCCTAAAGGCTTCCTCACGAACTGCCAACTTGGAGTCCCTACAAAGGCCACCTCGCCAAAGGGCAGTAATAGCAGCCGAGCGTTCATCGCTATCTCGAGTGTTATATAACTGCACGGCAAGCAGCCTGAGCCGATAGTCACTGTTAGAGGCTAATGCAGACACCTGTGGTATCGGGAACTCAGGGCCCAACCACTTGGTGATAGTGTTGATACATTGGGACACTAGGTCATCGCGATTGCCTTCAACAGTGTCCAAATGGTCCTTAATGGAAGGGAGCACGTCATTGAGATCGCTGGGAGAGCGGCCTGCAAGGATGTACTGTATTCTGGCATCACTCCATAAACTCCCGAGGCCGACAACACCCTCGAGGGCATCAGCAATATGCCCGAGGGTTGTCTTCAGGTTTTCGACTTCTAATGGAGCACGGACGGTCTGGAGGAACCTTCTGATGAGGGCCTCAAGCCTCTGCCCTTCATCATCATCAGGATTCATAGGCTCGTCCTTGTTGACCTGCAGTTAAAAGTGAGGAAGTAATAACGGTGAATCAAGAGCGGCCTACCGCTGGTTTCCAGTATCCCTCCAGTAAAGAATCGAATGCCTCGACATAGGCGGTCAAGGCAGTGTTGCTACCCTCCAAGATGTAAGTGGAAAACAAGTCGAGAGCCTAACCACACCATATCCTATCACAGACCTCAGCGTCAAGATGAACCTACCCGACTGAAGAGAGAATAAGGAGAATTCTTGTCTGTTAGAATACGCTTCAACGCGATAACGATAGCAGACTCCGCAGACTTTGTAATGTCCGGCTTGCCCTCCGACCAAGCTTCCAATGCTGTGATGCAAGAGTCGGCAATATCCTGTTCACCGATGGTATTCTCAAACACTGGTAGTAGGACCTGTCGAGAGGCTCCAACAAAACATACCATCTCTGCCTCAGCCGTACCGTTTTAATGTACCGACAACGGGCCTCAGTGGTATCGCACGAGTCTAGTCGATAGCCGGTGGGCCGAGGAACTACGTATTTACTGAGAGCATCAGGGACCTCCTTAGACATGTCCATGCAGGTTTCCAGTACTTGCCAATCACTACACCAGAGCATGTTACTGACATAGGGTCATACGACTCTAGTGGTGAGAGGCCAGCGCGTACTGTATAAATGCTGATCCTATGGCCTGTACAATATCCTTATGAACATGCTTTCTGGCACCATCACGAGTGAATAGACGATACTTCAACCAGTACTGCCGACGATCGATAGAGCCGAACCTTGCAGCAGCGTGACATAGCTCCTTGTGTACCTGTAGAACTATGAGGACCCTCCGAAGGGTGATTACGACTACTGTCAATTTAATTGCAGTCCCAGAGGATTTGCGAAATGTAGCTCCTATGAAATCGTCGAAGAGTTGATCCTCAGTCAATGTAGTGGACGCCACTCTAGCCAGACAGAACCTACCGCATGCCATCTCTAGCCAAGCATAGCCCACGATACCCTACGGAGCAGTCCTAGCAGCATCAGTGGTGAGGAGCTCCGGCCTTAGAAATACCTTCCAATAACAGTAAAACACGGACAGTCGTGGTTGATTGCCACCTTAGCTGACTCGGCGCCCACTGTATCCATCCTTGATAGTAGTTTCAAGTCAACTTCCATCAAGGCGAGGGCATCATCATCGTCTTGCCGCTTTTGCTTAGCATCTACCACAGCGCTGTCACTGAGTGATGAGAGATTGTCCTCAATCCCTGAGAGATAGTAAAGACTGAGCACAGCCACTCGATGGGATGAGCTCACTGTTGACGAAGTAAGACGGGCATACTGTTCGAAATGAGGATAGCACATGGTGATGCCTGTTCAGATCGTTAAAGTGGATCCGATGATAGGAGTCCCACTTGGTACGGTAACTAAGGCTCTTCCTATCCTCTCTTTCTAAGCTGAACTCTTTTCCCACCATCCGATCAATCACCTAGCAATCGAACAACATGATGATGATGATGATGCCCCGCTCAAGTGCTTACAGCAACTTCAGCATCCGTCCACCAGCTCATATCCAAGTCCTCCTTAGGATAAGGACCACCACTGAAGCCTCTATAGCATCGAGGTGGTTTCAGCATCTACAGAGGTTCCTATAGGAGCCATACAAGAGGGCAGCAGCAGCAGCAGTCTTACCTCCTCTCTCTCCTTACTATTATCATCAGTGGTATCAGGAATTCTGAGATGATGATGATGTTGCGAGAGATTGGTATGAATTACGATACTTTGTAAAGATGGATGGCAACCTTTTCCGCGCTAGACGGTAAATGCCGTCATTGTCTGTAAGGAGGGTAGGCCGAGCAGCGACTACCTTCTCCAAGCACTGCTCCTTATCCTTTGACCAAGGCCGTGCAGTGAGGAACTATCGATGACTGTTAGCACTTGAGCACCCACATTATAGGCCCACTTCCACCAGGTCCGTCTGTATTTCGATGAGCATGTCTATGGTCCCGACTGGGTGCCGAGGTAGCTGGAAGGTATACTTTTCAGTGTTCGCTATGATATCATCCACGATAGGACGTATGATGGACAATTTCAAACCCTCCCCTCTGCTACCATATCGTCCTACTAGACGGAATATCTAATTAGACACTTGTACAATAAGGAGCCCAATAGCTTCAGCATAATACGGCTCTCAGATCCTGTATGAGGTCCTTGGTAAGGCGATCCTTCCGCTGGAGGATGTCCTCTAGGAAGGCACTCAGATGCTGTAGGATGTGCTCTACAGTTGCCTTGCGTATACCAGGGATGTTCATAAGGAAACCATCGTTGATACTAAAGTGCACGATACTACTCCAGCTAGAGGTTACTCCCACACTCCTACACCGATCTGTTGGTGTTGTCGTTCTTGAGTAGCCGATCGAAGGCCTCCATCACCTCCTTCTCCCAAACCTTATAAAGCTCGCTCTCCATCGGAGCATTCCTTATAATGTTCTCTATGAGATCCTTTCCTTGGTCTACTATTGCTGAGAGAGACAACTACACTACACACAAGGCCTGGAGCCTCACATGATCCCTTCAGTTGCTCTTTGGAACGACTCAAGCTGGCAACAAGCGCATCGATGGCCTCCACTACAGCATGGGGGTCGTTACTCTTCGGCCACACAATGGAGGATGGGCAGATAACACAATGTTCCCATCACATTCTGCACACATGTTGTGATGATGATGCACAC